>NW_016107322.1:12200092-12261247 GCF_001604975.1 Cebus imitator
AGAAAGAAAGAAAGAAAGAAAGAAAGAAAGAAAGAAAGAAAGAAAGAAAGAAAGAAAGAAGAAAGAAGTGCAAGCACACTGGTTAACAGTGTCTTCAGCTAAGTGTCTACCAATTTTAAAAAAGAGGATGCTTTCTGGCTGCATTTTTATCTGGAGCTTGAGGTCTTCTTCCGAAAGTATTCAGATTATTATCATAATTCAGTTTTTGAATTTGTAGGATAGAGGTCTTGCTTTTTATTTGTTTGTTTGTTGTTTGTTTTTCTACTAGCTGATGACAAAAGGTTGCTCTGAGACCCTAGAGACTGCTTTCTAGTCTCTAGCACATGGACTCATCATCTTCAAAGCCATCAATGGAAAATGTTCCTACCGTGGAATCTGTCTGGTTTCAGTAAGGGGTGAGTCCCATTTAAGGGCTCACCTGATTAGATTAGTCACACACACCTAATTTCTCTTTGGATTGACTCAAAGTCAACTTCTTAGTAGTCTAGTCATGAGACTGATATTCCACCATATTGACTGGGAGAAAGAATTTTCCAAGGCATACATAAGAAAGGGAAGAAATATTCAGGGCCACCTTAGAATTCTGTCTAATTCTGCCTGCCACATATTATATATAATGCAAAGAAACTGTATTCTAGTTGTTGATAACACAAATTTTAGAGCCATACTTCCTGATTTCAACACCTTGTTGTGCCATAACTAACCATGCAATCTTTAGCAAACTACTTAAATTTAATGTACTTCTGTTTCTTCATCAGTAACATACACATTATAATAGCATACTGCCTTCCAGATTGCTGTAAAAGTTTTTATCTATCTATCTATCTATCTATCTATCTATCTATCTATCTATCTGTCTATCTATCTATCTATAGACATGGAGATAGAGTGAGAGAGGGAGAGAGAGAGAGAAGAGAAGAGATCTTAGAGCAATGTGTAGCACATAGCACTATATACATTTTGGCTAATTTATTATTAGTTAGAATAAAAACATGTGAAGCAAGCGATACGTTTTATTTAATTAAGCTTTCCTGCCCTGCTCTTGGTCCCAGAGCTCTTCCATAGTTTCCTGTTTATCCATTTCTTCTCCAGTCTTCTGACTGCCTTACCTAATTGCCAATTAATATTTTCTAACATGTGTGCTAATTAAGTAATTGTTTCTCAACTTACATTAAGACCCATTCACATTGTGCTGAGGTGGGAGGTGGCATTTAAAGATCAAGAAAACTGCAATGATTTCAAGGATTAATGTCTCATACATGAATACAACACCTGATAATTGACCTGTACAATATTTTAAGTAAGATTTTCTTAATTTACATACTCATGATATTTATTTGATTTTTATTACTCACAAGAAAATTATAATGATAAGCGATTACCTTTTGTAGACTATGATTGCTTAAAATAGTTTGACATATACTGATTCATTTTTAAAAATCTGGTCCTATCAATAGAAAAAAAGGCCTGATAGTAAAGTTTACAGGACAATCAAACTGATTTACAATTTATGTGGAAAATGTATTAGTTATTTGACTAATGAGAAATGCCTCATGAAATCTTTCATTTGAAATTATTACTAACTGAAAAATAAAAATATAACAATGATTAAAAAAGAACATAGTGACAAACATGTAGTTGAAAAATAGAGAAATTGCAAATTATTACATCTAGAATCTAAAGATAGTTCCCCAAATAACTTTCTCTGTGACCGTGTGAAAATTCTCAAAGTTACTGTAGGATTCTTCACACTTAACAACAAAGGTTGAAAACTCTTCAGATATTAATTCTCTACTTTATGACTAAAAACTATCATTAGCTTCACGGATAGAGTTCTAATAAATGCCAGTTTCAATTTGTTCCATAAACCAGGTAAGCCTGAATGAACTATTTTTATAATAGCTAACATTCTAATATGAATTTATAATTCAAAAATGTTTTCATAAAATATTTAGTTTTCATATACACACAATGATATAAATACAGTACTAATCGTTATTCCCATATTATCAATGGAATAAGGGTAATTCAGGGAAGTTAAGTCACTTGCAAAGAGGCACATAGTTAATGAGTCTTAGCACCATGACTTAATTTTAGACTTCTGTGTTTTCTTTTTCAGCACATAATGCTACCATTTTCTTATTATTTGCACTATAGCATACACTAAAACTTCTATAATTTTAAACATTTAGAGCAAATAAGACAGGAATTATTTAAAAAAAAAATGTTGTTTTCAACCTGGATTGGTTCAGCCCTTCTTAGGCAAGCTGGTTGTGTTCACTCCCTGGATGTTACGATATTGATTTGGAACTTAGTGTAAACACCAACAACAGGCTTAGCACAAAATAGCCAAGAACTCCTGGACTCAAGTGATCCTCCTGCTTCAAACTTCTGAGTAGCTGGGACAGGCATTATTCAAAATAAAACATAGAAATGGGCAAAAAGCATATTAATAAATTTTCAACATTACTAATCATCAGAGAAATGCAAATCAAAACCACTATGAAATACCTTCTGATACCCACCAGAATGGTCAATACTAAAAGCCAAAAATAAAATAAAAATTGTTGGCAAGGATGAAAAGAAAAATATAACATTTCTGCATTGTGGTTGGGAATGTAAATTAGTACAATCTCTATGGGAAACAGTATGGAAATTTCTCAGAGAACTAACAGTAGAATTAACATTCAATCCAGCAGTTTCACTCAATGAATACCATGTATCAACTCAAAGGAACAGAGATCGTTATATCAAAAAGACACCTGCACTTGTATGCTTACTGCAGCACTATTTACAATGGGAAAGACATGGAATCAATCTAAGTGTCCATTAATATTGATTAGATTTTAAAATGTGACATTATATATATATATATATATATATATACACACACAATGGAATAAATATATATTAAATATAATGTATATGCAATGGAATAAATATATATTACATATAATATGTATATGCAATGGAATAAATATAAAATATATATATGTATGCAATGGAATACTATTCAGCCATTAAAAATAATGAAATAATATTTTTGCAGCAACATGGATGAAACTGGCACCAGTCAGACACAGAAAGACATGTTTTCACTCATAAGTGGGAGCTAAATTATATATATACATAGATGTAGAGCGTGAAGTGATAGACAGTGGAGACTTGGAAGGATGAGGAGCTGGGAGGTGATTAGGTGATGAGAAATTACTTGATGGATACAATATGTGTTATTGAGGTAATGGAAACCCTACCAGTCCTGACTTCACCTCTCTGCAATATAGGCATGTAACAAAATTATACTCCACAAATTTATACAGATAAAAATTTGTCAGACCTGAGTAACACAATACTGTACGCTGTCCTTCCCATTTGCGTGGTACTTAGAATAATAAATTTAGTAGTCACAGTGAGTCATGGTGAATTTTAATAATGAGATTAATTAGATACTCATGAAAATTCAATGGTTACTTGGAAAATTTTGGTTCTTACAACTTAAATTAATTCCAAATATTCTAAATTATTTTTGTTTTTTATTTGAGTAATCTAAAACATCTAGGTCCAAGAGGTGTCTCCAGGCAGACTTTGCAACAATAATAAAGGTAATAACTTCAAAAGTGTAATTAGGAGATCAGTAGAGTACTTGAATAGCATATTTCATCTTGTATCATCTTTAATTTCTCAGTATTTATATCTGGGTCATAATTTACACAATTGCAAGCTAAGTTTTAGAGTTGACAATAGAATCCATGCCATTTTCTTATCTAACTACTATAAAAACTTTTGCTTTCAGTGGGACAAGTCGTCATGAAATCTTTTGACTTCATTGATCAGAGTTCAAAAGAGAGACAAAAGATCAGCAGCACAGTAACAATTGGCAAAATATAACTTCAGCATTAACTGTATGCATTAAGTAACATTCCTAAACACAAGCAAAAAAAATTACAGCACTTATCAAGCTTTACTTTTCATTATTTATGTGATTTAGCACACATGATTTCTTCTGTTGTCTCCATTTATATTCTATGAAGCACTTTTGTGCCTTACCGTATTTCCAAGGTGAAGTAATGTTAAGGAAAAAAAGGAAGAGTCAACTGGAAAAGGAGGATAATGATATAGTAATTGTCAAACAGTTTGAATTTTTTGGAAGGAAAAATATGAAGCAATTTGAAGCATTATTACTTAATGAAAGCAGCTATATTTCTATCTCACATTCACATGAGCATAACTGTATAAATTATAAATGAATCTTTTGCTTTGAATAGAAAAAGGGAGGTAAAATTATCATTCATCAGCAACTTGATATGTCAAAATATAAAAAAAAAATAGCTTTATCTACTAGTATAAAAAGCAAATAAACCTTATGGTAAAATTTCTTCTTTAATTAAGGAAAAAGTTTATTTTACTGATTATTTGGCTCCATGTCTTTTTATTTTTAGTATAAATGTTAATTTAAAACAGTTCATAAATATTTTTTATCTTTCCTGTCTCGAAATAATATCATTTGTTTCCACAACCAAACTTGAATAAAAATATTTTATTGTAGATATGATAGCCATTATTTTTCATATTTCTTATTAGGTCTTTCCATTGATGGTATTCACTATCCAATAAATACTTACTAGGCACCTGTTAAATGCAGTGTACTAGAAGTTTTGAGGTTTTCAGGGACACCACAGCTTGCTGTGATACATGATAGATGCTTGCATCTGGCTTATAATGACAGAGCAGCAATTGTGAACTACCTAAACCAGGGTATGGGAGAAAGGTAGTCTAAAAGAACATTTAATGTGTGCCTCTCATTCCAGTCTTATTCTTGCCTGCATGAAAAGAACATAGTCCAGGGAATCATGCCAAGTCTTTCTATTGTCTCAACTGTCATTTTTAGCTTAAAGCCTTTTGTTGAGATTGGGCATTCAGGAAGCATCTACCATCTTTCTACAAGAATTCAGAGCTATTCTCTGTCTTTTTAGATAAAAATTAAATAAAGATTTGGTCTGCCATTTCAGAAAGTGTACTTTTCCTTGTTCCACATTTCTATAGACTTTTGTTGGTTTTAAAAAAAATCAATTTTCAATTTTTGTTTAGAGAAACTTTCACTAAACGTTGACTTAGTGACATCTTGACATTTTATGAAAAAATATTTAATATTTATTCACTTTCTGTTTAATAAGAATAATTTGCAATGCCTCTCTTGAAGGAGCTAAGCTAGTAATTTTGGAAATATGCTATTTTAACAACTATTTTTATAACATCCCATTATATAAGGAGCATTGTGTATATTGCTGTGAATTACAATAAAAAATTGTTCATAGCCTCAAAAAGCTAATAGTCAAGTGAGAGAATCTGACATGCACAGTATGTTACAATAGCATTAAAATATATTAAATTCTTATTAGCCATGCAAAGTGTAAAACAAGCACTAAAGACGAAAGCAAAAAAACGGATAATTTTACATGCACATAAGGAAGAGATTAATGGAGGAAATGACATTGAATATGAGTGAGGTTTCCAATGGAGAAAATATTGAATATGAGTAAGGTTTCTGTTAGTGGAAAAATGTCAGCAGATATTCTCACAATGAGAATTTTGTTAGAATAATGATTTTAAGGTAAGAAAATGCAGCTTTTTAAAACAAGTCTTACATAGGTTGTACATACAACATCAGAGATTTGAAACAGAGAATATGATTAAAATGTAGAAAAATCAATACTGTCTTTAAATCTATTTTAAAAGATGCAGTGCTGAGATAATACTGATTATTTCAGAGACTAACTGATATTGATTTTGATAAAGCAGTCCATCAACACATGTAACAACAGATACTATACTCTTCAAAATTCCTGGAAAAATTGGGGACACATATGCTAAATAGGGAATTTTTTTTCCTAAGTGGATATTTAAGCCTGGGGTAAATTCAGAGAACCATAAAAATGCTAGTTGATGAGAAATATGAAGATTAGAAATATGAAGTCCCCTATGACTTAAACTAAATTGGTATCTGGAAGATTTTTGCGTCATTTGAAAGAAAAACCGGGAAATTCTTATAAGACTATAATAATTAAATTAAAATATACTGAGCCACTTAATTGATCCTTTTAAATAGCATATTGTTATGTGTCTGGAAAAAGAAAGATATATTTTTCTAAAGCTAACTTGGATCTTAAGAGCCATTAATAATTGGCACATAACATCAGTCATCTCCTTGAAATTAGAAACACAAAAAATATTCTGGAAAATCACATGTTTTCTTATAACTCCATCACATTATTCTTAGAGAAGGTGGTAGTTATATTATATATAGCTTTATCATTAGAAAAACAAATTGGCTTAAGTGTTCAGATGTCCACAGGGAAACATGGTGCTAAAGTTTTATAAATATTTGCAGCCTACTCTCCAATAGTAGAAGAGAGTATATAACGATATGAAAAAAGTTTAATTAAAACTTATTTATGTTTTTTACAATTTATCATCTATTTAAAATTAAAATTGTAACTTTATTTTATATGATGAAGGTTATGATAAGAAAATTATTTTAATATTTTAAAGTTAAAGTTCATATTATTTTAAGAAGTATCTAATTGAGATTTCCTTCTGAAGAATTAAAATTACATAAACTATGCTTTTGTTAATCAATCCCAACAAATGAAATGCATCATCATCAAATAGTAAGATATCTTTATTACTGGGACTTAGAATGAGCATAACCTAAAAGAGTGCAAACTATTGCAGCCTCTAAAGCTTCTCATTAAGTAGTGTGAAAAATACAAATGAAAATAATAAAATCTTAAGTTATAATAAACACTGCCATAGGGATACTCTATCAGAACCCTGCTTTAAGTTTATTTTACTTGGGTAAATTTTAATCATAATAAAAATAATTATGAAAACAAATAACATATACTGAACCATTGAACATACATTAATCTTTTTAAGCCTGTTTACTAAGCTTCCATAAAAACATGCTAATACTAACTCTATTTACTTTAACATTTTTATCCTTGTTAACCCTTTGGACATAATGTTCAGTATGGATAAATGGAAAATATAAGGGCTTTAATATAACATTCTAAGAGCCTCATATTATCAGTAACATTGTAGATTTACTCTGATTTGACATAATATCTATGAAGTAAATGTTAACTATAAAATGCTATATCATGCAGGGGTAGGGATCAATCCACTCTTGCCTACCACAACCAGAGCTTACAAGGATCCCTGGGAAGCCTAAGGACAGGGCTACCATCTCTGGCTCTTCTCACCCCCAGTACCCAAGCATAGTTTCTAGGGGCATGGAAGATAAAGGAAGCCTTACTTTCTTTTATCTGTATGTTTACAATGCAGATATAATGTGAATAAAGTTTTCTGCATAGCATTTTATAGTCAAACTATCAAAAGTCAAAGACAGAATTCTAAAAACAGCAAGATAAAAGTGTCTAGTCACTTATAATAGAACACTCATCAGACTACAGCAGATTTCTCAGCAGAAAGCTTACAGGCTAAAAGAGAATGGGATGATGTATTCAAAGTGTTGAGATAAAACAAAACAAAAATAGCTTTCAAGAGATAGTATGTGCAGCAAACTTATCCTTTATAAATAAAGCAGAAATAGTCTTTTCTAGACAAGCAACAGCTGACAGACTTTATCATCACTAGATTGAACCTACATGAAAGGCTTAAAAGAGTCTGAGTACAGCTACAAGCGAAAGAATGATGATGTTCAAATTCATGAAAATGCACAAAATTATAAAACCATTGATAAAAGCAAATGCATAAATAAGGAAAATATTTAAATGCTACCACTATGAAAACCATCAAACCACAAAGCTAAACAATGCAGAAAGAAAGGAACAAAAGTTATATAAAACAATCAGAATTAGTGAAATGACAGAAATATGCCATCATATAACAATTATGACCTTAAATGTAAACAGATTAAATTTTCCACTTAAGATATAGACTGGCTGAATGAATTTTTAAAATGACCCAATATATGCTACCTACATAAGTCTCATCTCAATTGTAAAGATACACATAAACTGAAAGTAAAGGGAGGAAAAAAGATATTTCATGAAAACGGAAACAAAATGTGAGTAGAAGCAGTTGTATGTATATCAGATAAAACAAATCTCAAGTTAAAAAACAGTAAAAAGTGACAAAATTATCATAATGAAATCATTTCAGCAAGAGGTTATGCTACTTCTGAACATATATGTACCCAATACTAGAGCACTCAGATATATAAGATATATACATATATATATATATATATATAACATATATATACCCAATACTGGAGCACTCAGATAGATCAAATATTATTAGATCTAAAGAGAAATAGACACTCTAATACAAAATAGTTAGAGATTTCAATACCCACTCTCAGCATTAAACAGATTATCTAGATGGAAAGTTAACAAAGAAACATTGAATTTAAACTGAATATTACACCAAATGGAACTAACAGATATTAACAGAACATTTCACCCCATATCTACATAGCACACATTCTTCCCATCAGCACATGAAACATTCTCTAGAATAAATCATATGTTTAAATAAAAAATAACTAGTCTCAACAAATTTTTAAAACATTGAAATCATATAAAATATCTTCTCAGACCATAAAGGAATAAAACCAGAAATCAATAACAGGAGGAACCTGCAAAAATGTACAAATACAAACTTGGAAAACCGGAATAATCACTGGAACAATGAAGAAATTAAAGAGAAAATAAAAATATTCCTCCCTCAAAAAGACATTGAAACACAAAATAATAAAACCTATGGAATATAGTAGAAGCAATGCTAAGAGAAAAGTACACAATAATGAACCCCTAAATCAAAAGAAAGTATAAAGATTCCAAATCAGAAGTCTAACAGTGAACCTCAAAGAACTAGAAAACTAAGAAGTTAAATCTCGAATTATTATAAAGAAATAAAAATCAGACGTGAAATAAAGAGGCAAAAAAATACAAAGCATAAAAAATTGGTTTCTTGAAAATATAAAAAAATTGGTACACCATTAGCTAGACTAAAATAAAAAGATAACAGTCCTAAAAAAATTATAAATGAAAAAGACATTACAACTGATAGCACAAAAATACAAAAGATAACTTAAGACAATTGTGAACAACTATAAGCTAACAAACTGGAAAATCTAGAGAATATAGTAAAATTTCTAGACACATACAACCTATTAAGATTGAATCAGAAGGAAGTAGTGAAACTAAACTAATGAATATGGAATACTGAAACAATTACTATAACAAAACAAAAAAGAGTATAAGACCATATGGCTTTACTGCTAGATTCTACTCAGCATTCAAAAATCCAACATAATTTATTCTCAAATTATTTCTACAAAATTGGAGAGGAGGGAATTCTTTTAAACTTATTCTTTGAGGTCAGCGTTACTGATATCAAAACAAGACAAATATGTAAGAAAAATAGAAAACTACACACATAAATATTCCTGTTGAAAATAGATGCAAAAATGCTCAACAAAATATTAGCAAACAAAATTCAATAGAACATAAAAAAGATAATGCAACATGATCAAGTGGGATTTATCCCAAATATGTTAAGGATGGTTCAACATACATAAATCAATAAATGTGATATATCATATCAACAGAATTAAGGACAAAAATTATATAATCATCTTAATAAATCCAAAAATGCAGTTGATAAAATTCAAAATACCCTCATGAAAAAATGGAAAAAATTGGCATTGAAATCACATAACTGAACATAAGAAAAGCCATATGACAAACCCATAGCTAACATCATAATGAATGTTGAAAAGCTGTAAGCCTTTCCTTTAAGAACAAGAAGTAGACAAAGATGCCCTTTTTTACTACTTCTATCTAATGGAGTACCAGAAGTCCTAGCCAGAGCAATCAGGCAATTGACATAACCTTTGAAGATGATACCTTCTATTTCTCTTTGCAGATGATATAATCTTATATTCAGGAAATCTTAATTACTCTACCAAAAATACTTTTAGTTTTGATAAATAAATTTAATAAACTACAGAATTTAAAATCAACATACAAAACCTGGTAGCATTTCTATATATCAATAATAAACTTGCTGACAATAAAATCAAAAAGATAATCTCATTTACAATACCTACCTCCTAAAAAAAAAATACCAGGAAATGAATTTAACCAAAGAGGTGAAAGACCTCTTCAAGAAAAACTACAAAACACTGATCACAAAGAGGATGAAAGCAAATAGAAAAACATACCATGCTCCTATATAGGAAGAATCAGTTAAAATGACTATACTGACTGAGGTAATCTACAGATTAAATGCAATTGTTATCGAAGTACCAAAATTATTTTGCACAGATTTTCTTTTTTTTTTTTTTTTTGGCACAGATTTTCTTAACAAGATTCCAAAATTCCAGTCGAATCAGAACAGAGCCCAAATAATCAAAACAATCCCGAGCACTAAGAACAGGCATCACACTACCTGACTTCAGAATATATTATAAAGCTATAGTAAACCAAAGAGAAAGGTGCTGTTGTAAATATAGACACATAAACCAGTGGAACGAATAGAAAATCCAGTAATAAATACACATATTTTCAGCCAACTGATTTATGAAGAAGCATGAGGGAAACAACATGCTCTTTAAAATTGGATATTCATATGTAGAAAAATAAAAACATATGAAAAATAAAGTCAAGATATAATATCTGAAACTGTAAAACAACTAGAAGAAAACAGAGAAAACACTTCAGAATGTGGGCAAAGATTTTATAAAGACAACCTGTTGAAGAAAAATATTTCTAAACTATTCATCTGACAAAAAACAAATATTGAGAATATACAAGGAACTCAAACAAGTCAATAGTAAAAACGAAGCAAAACAAATAATTCCATTAAAAAATGGTAAAACACATGAAGATATTTCTTAAAAGAAGATGTAGAAATGACCGACAGATATATGAAAAAGTGCTCAATATCACTAACCATCAGAGAAACTCAAATCAAAACCATAATGAGATATCATCTGACCTCAAGTAAAAAGATGATTATGAAAAAGACAAAAATAATAGTTGTTGGTGAAGATGCAGAGAAAAGAGAACTTTTCTATACTGTTAGTGGGAATGTAAATTATTACAGCCATTACAAAAAGCAGTATGAAGATTTCTCAGTATAACTAAATGAGTATGTGTATATATATATATATATATATAATTGCACTCTCTTGTTTATGGTAGCACCATTTACAACAGCAAAGATATGAAATCAATTTAAGTGTCTATCAGTTAACAAATGGATAAAGCATTTATGATATATTTACACAATGGACTGTTACTTAGCCAGAAAAAAGAATAAGATTATCCCATTTGCAGTAACATAGATAAAACTACAGGTCATCATGTTAAGTTCAACAATAAATGTATTCTCATTTGAATGTGGGAGCTGAAAAATTTGATCTCATGGAGACAGAGAATGGAGTGATATACACCACAGGCTACGCAAGGTGTGTAGGGGAAGCAAGGGTAAAGAGAGGTTGGTTAATGAATACAAATCTGAAGTTAGAGAGAAGAAATAAGCTCTAATGTTTAATAGCAGAGTATGATGACTATAG
Organism: Cebus imitator; assembly: GCF_001604975.1. Taxonomy (NCBI): domain Eukaryota; kingdom Metazoa; phylum Chordata; class Mammalia; order Primates; family Cebidae; genus Cebus; species Cebus imitator. The sequence goes on from NW_016107322.1 coordinate 12,211,701, forward strand.
TTAACTCTCATGTATTTTACATTTAAAAATGGCTAGAAGAAAGGACTTAAATTGTCACCAACACATAGAAATGATAAATACTCAAGGTGATAGATATCTCACATACCCTGACTTGATCATTACAGCCTATGTATGCAATGAAATATCACTTACACCCTATAAATATGTACAAATATTTGTATAAATTAATTTTTAAATGCACTAATGTTATGTATTTTTATATCACATATCAATTATTTCTGATTGTAAATAAAATCATTTAGAAAATATGGTAAAATATAAAGTAAAAATACATAACCTAATTTTGAAAGTGGAAATAATAAAATTAATTATCTACCCATATCCTCTCATTCCTCTGTAGAAAATAAAACATGTGACATACATTTAGAAACCATTATCTCAAGTTCCTACAGAATAATTATGAAATTTATACCATACCTCTTGTTAAATGATTATTCTATAAAATATGCTTTCATATTTAAGCCATATTTTGATTTGTCCATTGTTTATCATAATATTAATATATTATGGAGGCTTTATATTTTTGTGAAACTCTAGCTTAACATCAGATTTTGTGTTTGGTTCTAAGGTGGTCCCATTGATCTCCACCTGCTGGTGTTCATACCTTCATGTCCTTCCTCATGCATGAAGGCTAGACTTAATGATTTGGTTCTGACTAATAAAATACAGACAAATTTATGACATTCATTTCTTTGGTTAGGTTATAAAAACTTTGTCCTCCATCAGGTTAGCAGACCTTGCCTGTTGCCTTTTTGGCTCTCCTACTTTGATGAAACAAGCTGTCATGCTGGAAAAGCCATATGGCAAGAAACTGAGGGTAAACTCCTGCCAAAAGTCAAAAAGGAAATGAAGTCCTCAGTATAATAACCCATAAGGAACTGAATGTTGTCAACAACCAAGTGAGCTTGGAAATAAGTATTTGCTCATCTGAGCCCTTTAGAGGCACAATCCAGCTGATACCATGAATCCAGGCTGTAAAAGATCATAAAATACAGTACCTATCTAAAACATGCCTAGATTCTTAACTCATAGGAAGTGTGAGAGAATAAATATGTGTCTTTTTAAGTCACTAAGTTTGGGGATAATTTTATGCAGTTATATATTGCCAATATAGTATTTATACTCTTTCTTATTATTATATTATTTCTACAGTGTCTCATTTATGAATGTTCCCCTTGTGTATCATTCTCCAAGTTACTGGAGTTTATTAGTGAATAATATAATTTTTCAGACTGAGAACATTGATTAGTTATTTTAAAAATAAATTGAAAAGCTTAATATATGTCTTTCATTTGCATGTCTCTCTATATATACACATAAGCATATATACATAAACATGTTATGCTATCAAGAGTTCTCAATTCCTAATGTGTTTTCTTCAAAGTATAGATTCTTCTCAATTATTGCCTAGTATTTATTCTTATGTTATGCCAGACTGTTTTAAAATTATTACCATATTTATAATTTTGTATGATTAAAAATGAATGTAGCTTTCAATAACAATATTAGAAAAATAATGCAAAAAGCACCAAAGCAAGAGAAAATGGGCCAGAAACACAAAATGATCAGAAAATAAGTGAGTGCGCATTTCATAAAGTCCTACATAATTATTAAGGGTTTGTCACAAATTTAGCCTGGAATTTTCATGCAGCCAAATAAAAGTGATATATAAGATAAATTTCATATGATTACATTTATATCTTAAAAACAGTCATATACTGGATTCAGCATGATTTTGTCCTTTAGAAGTATTGTATGCTAGTTCTATTCCATTCCAAACCCTTTTCTAAGATATTTATAGAATTTTTATCATTAAAAATCAATGAATTCATCAAAATATTCATGGTGTTTGGTGCCTGGCTTGTCTTTTGGAATTCCAGAATCACATCTTCCTTTAGCTTAAAAACGTTTGTTATTTTTTTATTATATTTTGATCCTATGCATTGCTTTGTCCATTGAATTTTCCTCATTTGTCCAGAAACATCATAGAATTTAGATCTTTGGATCCCTGTATACTCTTATTATTTTATTTTGTTGCTCATTTTCTTGGGTCTTTTGGAATGTCTCATTAGACTTTTTTATCCAAATCTTGTTTCTATAATGTCCACAGTAAGACAAAGGCCACCGATGTATTTTTATTTCAGAATTTTTTTACTTCGTTGCATTTTCCCGATAGAATATTATTGCTTGTTAGTTCTAGGTTCACATATATAATAAAATCAAAATATTATTCTATCATAAAGGAGAGATTAGTATGAATATGTACAGAAGGAGGGGGTTTCCTTTGTTCAAGGTTGACTCTTCCTTTGAAGCATTTTCATAAAGATGGTAATATTTCACTGATTACTTTTTTTATATAGTACTTTAGATTTAAGTTTTTATGGTTAAAAATATAAAAGAATCTGAGATGGTGTTTATTGAGCATTGTGGGTAATATAATAAACCTACTTTGTCCATATCAAAAAGCATAAATATAATTTAGATTGGTCAAAAATTCAGATAACCAGTTCATTGATTCTAAATCCTTGTCTTGTGTCTCTAGAATATTTCATCTCTATAAGATATTTCATGCATATTATTTTGCCCTCTGAATTGGTAGAATAATGCTTGCTGGAAAGGAGTATTGGTAGTTGGCAGTTCCTCTTCTATTCCTTTTTATTGTAAGGACTAGAAACACAGATAGCCATGTCTCTGGCAAGAAGTGTAGAACTCATGTAAATGTTAAAGGGTCAGGAGATATGCTTCTGTCTAGGAGAAAATCTACTTTTTTCTAGAACATAGAAAGCTGAAAAGAGCCTTTATCTCATCCTAAGAACAAGAAAGAAAAGGGTTGCTTGGAATCTAGGGAAAGACAGAGACTTGTGAGAAGAGGCAGGATACAAGAATTGGCTCACACATGTTAGAAAAAAGGGAGATAGAGATTCTAGGTGAGGTAACAGCAGGTAAGAAATTCAGCTAAATTGTAACAAATTACTAAAAGCTATATGTAGTCAACTTTGAGATTACATAACACCATAGGACTGCAGACAAAAGAGAAGCTGGAGTTATTCATATCTTCTCTATGAACTCTTTTGGATGTTCATGGGAAAGCTTGTACACAGGGTGGGGTATGAGAGGAAGCCTCTCTTAGTGGAGAAGTTGTAGGGAAGGTGCATAGTATCCCTTTGGGAAAGGCAAAATGCCCCACCTGGCCAAGTCCCTCTCAAACAGGTGAAGAAAAGGCAGCATCCCCTATCTCCTGAAGGATGCAATTAGAGGTGCATTGGGGCTTAGGAATGAACATGAAACTGCCAAGGGCCTAGACAACGCAAAGGGTCCTACTAGTGAGGTAGGAACAAAAATCTCTCCCCAAAAAGAACGATCAAAGAAACTATGTAGTTTGATCATGAGAGGCATCACAGAGGGTGTGATCTCAAGATGCAGAAGCAGAGACAGCCTAAGACTGATGTTGCACCAGGAACAGAGAGAACAGCCTACACTACTCCCTGCCATGCATGCATGTGTACACACACATACCCGCACTAATTAACAAGCAGCAGCAGTCAACTACTGAAAGAGGGGCAAGAGTGTGGACAGAGATCACATGTGAATCATAGGCATACAGGGAGGGTGGAAATTTGAAAGACAAAGAGGAGCATTGAGAATAACCATTTGGCAAGCAAAATCCCACCCAAAACATAGCTGATTTTTATCAAGCCTAAAAGAAATATCAATAAATAAAGGGCAGCCTTTTAAGTAAATGGCAGTAGAACCATTAGATATCGGCATGTTAAATAAATTAATAAAGTAGCATACGTCTGATCTTTGAAAGACCCACATTAAAAAATAAAAAGACAAGCCATAAACTGGGAGAAAAGATTTGCAAACACATATGGGAAAAGCTTTGAAATTTAATAAGCAAATAAACCAATTAAGATGGGAAAATTATTTTAAGATACTTTAACAATGATATGATGGCAAATATGACATTGGCAAAAATGCTATGCATAGTTGATAGTTAGTAAAATAGAAATTGAAACCACAATGAAATTCCACTACACCTGTTGGGATGACCAATATAAAAGTGGTTCTTCTATAATTTATTTTCCTTCAAATGATTGTGATTAGGTTGTTTTCCTTCAAGAGTCTCTATCTATTGGTCCAAGATTAACAAGGTATAACTGTGGTTTTCTAGTGCAGATGTTGTAGTCTGAGCTCAAGTTTTAAGTAATGATTTGAAAAGTATTAGGTTTTAGGATTGACTTTTTTTCTTTACTACTCTGTAGGTTTCCCACTGAAGTTCAAGAGATATACTTCATGTCTTATTGATGTAGAATATATATATATTTTTTAATGCATGGATTTTAAGTACACAAACATGATTTTCAAGATTTTAATATATTCACTCAACTGTTTCCAAATGATGTTTATATGAGTTTTCTTTTTTTAATTTCAAATATTTTTTGAAATTAAAACTGTTCATGAACAGGTGCTACATGAGCAGGTTGGTTACCCAGGTGTAATTCGTGATGCTGAGGTATGGGGTATTATTGATTCTATCACCCAGGTACTAGGCATAATACACAGTCATTAGTTTTTTTTTAACATTTTCCCTGCTCCTTCCCTCCTTCCGCCAGTAGTTCCCATGTCTATTGTTGCCATCTTATATCCATGAGTGCCCATTGTTTAGCTCACACTTATAAGTGAGAACGTGCGGTATTTGGCTTTCTGTCCAATGCAGAATATTTTTAAACAGCAAAAATTATTTCAATTTGAGGCAAGGAATCAAAGAATTATAACTTGGTAAGGGTTATGTTATTGTATTTGCTTCATGGAAAGCAGAGAAACCAGGAATTTTTCCAAAGTGATTCCACATTATAAATTTGCGTATTCCAGTATAGATGTGAATTAAACTGATTATTAAAGAATATGCTTGGGTAAAGAGGAAACTAGTTTGAAGAAGGCATTGAAAACATTATCAGGGAGTAAAATTGAAGCTCGAAACTATTTTTTCTTTCTGCCTGCATTCATCTAAAAAAAATTGATACTTTATTCACTTCTGATAATCTAAATACAAAGTGGTATCTTTGTCTTTGATCAGTGAACCTTTTAGTAACATTGGCCACTTCTTGGTATAGACTTATCAGTGCTGAGATTTTACAGGTAATGCCTCACCAGCAATCTGTTAGGATATGATATGCTATCATACATTTACAGAGTAGTGTGAAATTAAGTACAAATTTCCCTTTGCTGAGAGTGCTTGCATCTGATGTCTTTTAACTTTTTGAGAAATAAAAAGTTTGATTCTCAATTAAAAATGTTGGACATGAATGCACAGGGTGGGAAGAATGAAGGCAGATAAAAAAACATCTTCGAGACTCTAAATGTATGCCATGCATGCTGTCTGTGCTCTACCTGTGCCAATTGTATTTATTTTCATTGGCACATTTATTGAATCTAGGATAAAACATTTTCTATAACTGTTTAAAAGAACATCAGTAGGAATTCTGTATAAATTATCACCCTACCCCACTCACACCTTGACAAGAACCCCTCTGAGTTTTGTATAACATCTTTCATTTGAAAGGACATTTATGGAAAAATAGATTCATGGCATAAATTTCAGCATACACCAAGAAGCAATCTGCCTTCATAATTTAGTGAGTAGTCTAAGTTAAAAACAGAACTTTCAGTGAATTATTGCTCCCTGTAGTCATAATGTGCCTTGTTTCACTGCCCATAAAACAATATGGAAAGTGGCATTATGATGGATCCAGTGGTTAGACCATATGCCAGGATATTTTTCTGAAAATATCTTTCCTTAAATATCTAACAAAACAGGTAGCTCATCTTGGGTTCACACAAACCTGATGCACATGCATCTCTAAAACACTTTCTACATACTTGAAAAGGTCCTAGAGTATAATGAAAGGATAGTAAGTTGTTAGTATTATTTCAATAATTAAATAATCAGGAAGTTAGATGGTAGCACTTGTAAGGTCCAAGTGTCTGTTTTGTAGTGACACGATCATATCCTTTAAAGGATATATGCTCACAACTTTATTAGGTCTAAATGCTATCATGCCATCTGTGACAATAATTCTAGAGTGTGTCAATTGCTTAACATTTAAATGGTGCTACTCTGGAGCAATAGTAATATTTTCTAAGCTAATACAATATTTGAGGAAGAAATCTATGTTCTTATAATGTTAATGGTAATAATAAAAAATGTTAAAAAATTAAAGCAGGAGTCCATTTTGGAGCTGAAAAATTCATTATTTTCTGCTATTCAATAATAGCTTAAAAAGATGAATTTATTCTTCTGCTCTCCTGTCAGTTTGCTGAGAATGATGGTTTCCAGGTTCATCCATGTCCCTACAAAGGACCCTAACTCATCGTTTTTGATGGCTGCATAATATTCCATGGTGTATATGTGCCACATTTTCCCTATCCAGTCTATCATCGATGGGCATTTGGGTTGGTTCCAGGTCTTTGCTATTGTAAACAGTGCTGCAATGAACATTCGTGTGCACGTGTCCTTATAGTAGAACGATTTGTAATCCTTTGGATATATACCCAGTAATGGGATTGCTGGGTCAAATGGAATTTCTATTTCTATGTCCTTGAGGAATCTCCACACTGTCTTCCACAATGGTTGAACTAATTTACACTCCCACCAACAGTGTAAAAGTGTTCCTATTTCTCCACATCCTCTCCAGCATCTGTTGTCTCCAGATTTTTTAATGATCAAACGCCGCATGTTCTCACTCATAGGCGGGTGTTGAACAATGAGAACACATGGACACAGGGAGGGGAGCACTACACACTGGGGTCAGTTGGGGGGAAATAGGGGAGGGAGGGTGGGGGGTGGGAGGCTGGGGAGAGATAGCAGGGGGAGAAATGCCAGATGTAGGTGATGGGGAGGAAGGCAGCAAATCACACTGCCATGTGTGTTCCTATGCAACAATTCTGCATGTTCTTCACATGTACCCCAAAACCTAAAATGCAATAAAATAAATAAATGGGGAAAAAAAAAAGATGAATTTATTTTTGAGCTTTGATGCAACTATTTTTAGCCTTGCTTTAGAACAAAGAGGTGAATTCAGAAGTAAGGTATTGCACATATCCTAAGTATTCAAAAGACATTCTAACTTTAGCATGAGGCTGGGCACGTTGCTCACAGCTATAATCCCAGCACTTTGAGAGGGCTATGCACATCTCTTGATCCCAGTAGTTCAAGACTGGCCTGGGAAACCTGGTGAAACCTCATATCTATTCAAAATACAAAAATTAGCTGGGTGTGGTGGTGCAGGCCTGTAATCCCATCTACTGAAGAGGTGGAGGCAAGAGAATCCTTTGAACCTGGGTGGTAGAGTTTGCAATGAGCCGAGATCACTCCACTGCACTCCATCCTGGGTGACAGTGTGAGACTCTGTCTTCAAATGAAAATAAAATAAAATAATATAAATGTAGCATGAAAGGCTCAACTAAAAGTTTCACTAACTCTTCCATCCATTCCTCTATCTCCACAGCAAACACAGGGTCACCACTCTAAGGAAGATATAATAAATAGACCTCAAATGAATGAATAAGTGAATAAAATGTTTTCTATAATTTGAGCTACTTTTTTTAAAAAAAGAGCAGTGTTCCAATTATTTTAAGCTCTTCATTAAACTTATGCAATCTGACATTTCTCCCTTCCTATAGCCTCATCTCACCCTCTGCCATCTTCTCTCCAATTGTATTTTTTCTGTCTCCACACCCTTTCCAAGTAACTGTTGAAAATGGAAAACACCAAAACCAGCTTTTAAAATGTTTTATATATTAAAAGAAACTTAGTTCATAATTCGAAGAAAAACTAGTAATTATAAGTAAATTGTTATGCTTCATTTTTTAAAAAAGCTACATAGCCAAAAAATCATTCTAACTGGGTATAATTAGTCCCAGATTTGATCATGGTAGAAAAAAATAAAAAAATAAAAGTAATAAATTTGCTGGATATATGCTACTTAGTTTCTTTTTGGAAACATTATAAAACTTTGACAATAATCTCAAAAGTCCTAATTTAAAAGTTTTGTTTTGTTTGTAATGTTATAGAAATTAAGATGATGGGCTTGGCATGGTGGCTTATGCCTATAATTCCAGCACTTTGGGAGGCTGAGGTGTGTGGATCACCTGAGTTCAGGAGTTCGAGACCAGCCTGGCCAATCTAATGAATCCCATCTCTACTAAAAATATAAAAATTAGCTGGGTGTAGTGGTGGGTGCCTATAGTCCCAGCTACTTGGGAGTCTGAGGCAGGAGAATCACTTGAACCCAGGAGGCAGAGGTGGCAGTGAGCATAGATTAGGTCATTGCACTCCAGCCTGGGCAACACAGCGTGACTCCATCTAAAAAAAAAAAAAAGAAAAGAAAAGAAAAAAGAAAGAAAATAAATTAACATAATGTATGCTGTGTAATAAGCAGTTGATACTTTTTTTTCATAGTGGATGTATATGATACTCCATGTTGTTAAAAATAAAAGATGACTAATCCATCTTCACATACTATTAAGTTGTGCCAAAATGATGTACAGATATTAGTTTATTGTGAATAGCATATGAGACATAGATACTTAAAATGAGACATTATTTACTGGGTATAATGAAAATTATTTCAGTGATGGATATATTAAAAGACCTGACATCACCACTACACAATATAGCAATGTAACCACATTACAATTGGACCCTGTAAACTTATACAAATTGACAAATTTTTTAAAGTTATTTGCCTATTGATTACATGCTTTTGGGAGATTCATTTAAGACTCAGAGTTTTACTCATCTGCGGAATAGGGACATTATAAAAATGTTATATCAGGATAATTGTAATTATTAAGAAGAAAATGATAAATCACTGTGTATACTTTAGTAAAATAAACAAATATTTGCTGAGAACAGATTGATTTTTCTTTGTCTGGGAAACTAGGACATTGGTCTCTCAGGTGTATGAGGCTCTTGGCTATTTTCCATGAGATGATCTTACATAAATTCAGCCAAGAAGAAAACATAAATTGCAACTTAAAGGATATAGTGCCAAAAAGCTTGGGTTAGTCCATCCCCATGAAATAGTTAATATGACATATTAGAAAGCATAACATATCTGTAAAGCCCAAATAGCCAAAGTAAATCTAATTAAAAAGAACAAAGCTAGAGGCACCATGTTACCCAATTTCAAACTATACCATAATATAAAGCCACAATAACCAAAACAGCATGGTTCAGGTACAAAAACAGACATGTATTTCACTGAAACAGAACAGAGAGCCAAGAAATAATCACAAACCTACAGCTCTCTGATCTTCAACTAGCTGACAAAATCAAGTGATGGAGAAAGGACACCCTATTCAATAAATGGGGCTGGAATAATTGGCTAGTGATAGGCAAAAGATTGAAACTGGACCCCTTCCTTATTCCATGTACAAAAATCAACCCAACATGGATGAAAGACTTAAATGGAAACCCTAGAACTCTGAAAACCTTGGAAAATAATGTAGGAAATATCATTCTGGACATAGGACCAGGCAAAGGTTTCATGACAAAGGCACCGAAAGCAGTTGCAACAAAAACAAAAAAATTGACATATGTGACCTAATTAAACTAAGGAACTTCTGCACAGTAAAAGAAACTAGCAACAGAATAAACAGACAACCTACAGGATAGGACAAAATATTTACAAACTTGCATTAGACAAAGGTGTAATATTCAGAATCTATAAGGACTTTAAAGAAATTTACAAAGAGAAAACAGCCCCATTAAAAAGTGGGCAAAGGACATGAACAGACACTCATCAAAAGAAGACATACACAGGGCCAACAAGTATGTGAAAGAATGCTCAACATCACTAATCATTAGAGAAATCCATAGAAAGCCACAATGAGATAATTTCTCACTCCAGTCAGACTATTAGTAAAAAAATTAAAAAAATAAATAAATAACAGTTGCTGGTGAGGTTGCAGAGGAAAGGGGAAACCTTATAAACTGGTGGTGGGAATGTAAATCTGTTTAGCCATTGTAGAAAGTGGTTTGGAAATTACACTATATAGTGATGAATGGCTACACTATGCAGCCATGTAAATAATGAGATCATGTTCTTTCCAGCAACACAGATGGAGCTGAAGGTCATTATCCTAAGCAAACTAACACAGCAACAGAAAACCAAATAATGCATGTTCTCACTTACAAGTGGGAGCTAAACATTGAGTAAGTATGAACATGAAGGAGGAAATAACACATACCAGAGCCTACTTGAAGGTGAGTGAGGAAGGAGAGTGAGGATAAAAACTACCTACTGGTACTATGCTTATTACTTGGTTGATGCAATAATCTGTACATCAAAGCCCCAAGACACAAAATTTAGCTATACAGGAAACCTATACATATACCTCTGAACCTAAAATAAAAATTAATATAAATTTAAAAAATACAGTGAGAAAAGATTTACATACATTTAAATTGTATCATGTGTCATGAAGAACCTAAAGATTATTTAAGTATAGAAGATGTACATAGGTTATATGTAAATACTATGCAATTTTACACTGGGGACTTGAGCATATTTAAATTTTGTTATCTGTGGGGGTCCTGACATAAATCCCTTATTGATTCTGAGGGATGACTGTATACAATATCACAAGCATATGATGCAAAGATGTTCAATGATATTAGTCTTAAGGAAAATACAAGTCAAAACTATAATGAAATACTACTTCACACCCACTAGGATACTAACATAAAAATGAAAGGCAATAAATATCAATGAGAATTTTGACAACTTAGAGCCCCATACACTGTTCTTGGGAGTATAAAATGCTGTAGCGCTACACTTAAGAAAATGATTTGACAGTTTTTAAGATGTTTAAAAATATGTTTATCATATGACAAGGCAATTCCACTCCTAAGTACCTAAACGAAAAACAAATATCCACATGTGTACTTGTTCATGAATGTCTATGGCAACCTATTTATTTATGTATTTTGTTTTTTTTTTTTTTTTAGATAAAGTCTCACACTATCACCCAGGCTGGAGTGCAGTGGTACCATCTCAGCTCACTGCAACCTCGGCCTGCCAGGTTCAAATGATTCTTTTGCCTCAACCTCCCGAGTAACTGGCAGTACAGGTACGCACCACCACACTTGGCTAATTTTTATTTTATTTTTGTATTTTTAGTAGAGGCAGGGTTTTCACCAAATTGGCCAGGTGATTCTTGAGCTCCCGACCTCAAGTGATTCACCTGCCTTGACCTCCCAAAGTGCGCCAGACCCTATAGTAACCATTACGTAATAGACAAAAAGTGGAGACTATCCAGAAGTCCATAAACTGACGAATGGCTACACAAAACCTGGCATATTTATATAATGGGATACTACTCAACAATCGGAGGAAAGTATTAATACATGCTACAATATGTAGACACATCAAAAAATGTTATGCTAAGTGAAAAAGCCAGGCATTTAAAATATTACAGAATTTCATTTATGTAAAATATCCAGAAGAGGAAATCCTATGGAGACACAAAGTACATTGCTTGTTGTTTGGTGCTAGAGTTGATAGTGGTAAGTGACTACAAATGTGAATGAGGGGTCTTTTGAGTGTGAAAGGAATGGTCTAAATTTGGATTGTGATAATAGTTTCACAACCCCATTAATTTCACTAAAAAAATTAAATTGTACACATTAAAAAATACACATTTTATGGTATGAAGTTGATACCTCAATAAGATTTCTTAAAATATATGACAAAAGAGCAGCAATGAGTTCTGAATCAACATAGAAATGCCACAGACACAGTAACTGGATGACAGTATGAAGTGTAAAAGACAGAAAAAAAATTTCATAAACTAAAAGCTGAAAATATTTCAAATTTGATGAAAATTAGTAACCTACACCTCCAATAAGTCCAAGGATTTCCAATCATAAGAACTATGAAGAGAGCTACATAATACTTATAATCAAACTTCTTAAAATGAATGAAAACCAGAAGAATGTAAGAACAACTCAAATCAATATAAATATTCACATACAAAGAATGTCAGAAAGATTCTCTGTGGAGACAATATGACTAGAAGACAGTGAAACAACATATTTAAAATACTGAAAGAAGGGAGAAAAATTGTCAATCTAGAAATCTCTTCTCATCAAAAAATATCTTTCAAAAGTGAAGAAAAAAATAAACACATTTTACAGACATACAAAAGTTGAAATAGGCCGGGTGCAGTGGCTCACACCTGTAATCCCAGCACTTTGGAAGGCTGAGGTGAGTGGTTTACTTGAGCCCAAGAGCTCAAGACCAGATTAGGCAACATAGTGAAACCCTAACTCTTCAAAACATACAAAAGTTAGCCAGACGTGGGGACAGGTGACTGTTTTCCCAACTACTTGGGAGGCTGAAATGGGAGGATAGCTTGAGTACAGGAGGTCAAGGCTAAGTGAGCTGAGATCACAGCACTGCACTCCAGTCTGGATGACAAAGCGAGACCCTGTCTCAAAAAATAAAACAGAAGTTGAAATAATCTATCACTAGTACTCCTGCAATATTTGACATTTTAAAGAAAGTCACTCACAAAAAGAAAAAGAATATCAGATGGAAATCTGGATTTCCTCCAAAGGAATAAAAGGCACTAATAATGGTGATTATATAAACATATATAAAAATTAGACTTTTATTTCAATATGTTTTAAATTTTGAGGTTTATAGACAAAGCAATAATAATGTAATTGGGATTTATAACTTATGTACATGGTACATGCAGATATAAAAATCTATAAACACTAAAGGAATCACTAAAATAAAACAAAAAATGAAGGGTAAATGTAATAAGTCAAAGAAAAAAATGGAATAAAAATCTATAATTACATCAAAAGAAGGTAAAAAATAAAGGGAAACAATGGACAAGACAAAGAGAATACAGCTTTCAAGATAGAGAGTTTAAACCTAAGCTGATCAACAATAATATCAAATACAGATAGTACAATTATAAGGCAGAAATTACCTTATTATCAGAAAAAAATAACCACTGGGTACTAGGCTTAATACTGAGGTTATGAAATAATCAGTACAACAAACCTTCATAAATAATCTGTACAACGAATCCCTAAGTTTATCTATGTAACAAACCTGCACATGTACCCCTGAACTTAAAAGCTAAACCAAAGGAAATTTCAACTGTATCTATGTATGAAAAACCCACCTTAAATATAAAGATGCCAATAGATTAAGAGGAAAAAGATGGAAAAGCTCTTCTTTGCTATTCCTAAACAGTACACTTGATTGTTTATATTAAGATAACACAAAGTAAATTTTAGAACAACAAATATTACCTGAGATAAAGATGTCACGTAAAAATCATAACAGTATCAATTAAATAAGAGAACTATTATGGACTGAATGGTTGTGTTCCACCAAAATCATTTGTTGAAATATTCACAATATGATGGTATTAGGAGTTGAGATGTTTGGGAGGTAATTAGGTCATGAGGCTGTCTCCACCTGAGTTTCAGAAAGTAGCACCAGTTCCCCCTCAGATCTGCAGGGGCAGGATGCTTACCTTTTAAAGAGAAGAAGACAGGACCACTGCCCCAGTGGGTCTCGAAGGCAGAGCATCAGGACAAACAAAACTATTCTCAGATAAGACTTCATAGAATTTGACTGTGTAGGCTTGGGACTTGCTTGAGACCCATCATGCCTTTCTTCCATTTCTCCCTTTTGGAATGTGAATGTCTATCTTATGCTTTTTACACTACTGTAGTTTGGAAGCACATAACTTGTTTGGTTTCACAGATTTACAGCTAGAGAGCAATTTAACTTTTAGATGAACTTTACCTTAAATCTAACTTATATCTGATTTACATAATATTTAGATGAGACTTTGGCCTTCATATTCTAGAGTTGTTGATGGAAAGAGTTAAGTCTTTGAGGACTACTTGGATAGAAAGAATGTATTTTGCATTTGAGAAAAACATATATTTGGTGGGCTAAGAGAAGAATTTCATTAACTGCATGTTTGTATTCTCCTAAAATTAATATGTTGAAAACTGCTCTCCCTCTTTCTCTCTGCTCTCAGCCACTAGGGAAGCAAAAACAGCAAAATGCAAATCAGGAGGTGAGATGTCACCAGACAGCAGGTATCTGGGGACTTGATATTGAGCATCCCAGTCTTCAAAATTATGAGAAATAAATACTTGTTATTTGAGCTACACAGCCTATAATATATATTTATAGGCTATACAATATCCATTATTTTCAAGTGCACTAATATATACTAAGGTAGTTAATACTCTGGGCTACAAATAAGTATGAATTCATTCAAAATGTGTGTACTATACAAAGTATGTTCTTTGACAACAATGTAATTAAAATGGAAATAAAAATACATAAAGATAGCTAGAAATACTCTAATCTCTTGAAACTAAACCTTGATATTATGTTTCCAAGTCTCCAGAATTGTGATAAATAAATACTTGTTTTTAAGCCACATAGTCTATGGCATATCTGTTATAGCATCCCAAACTGACAGAAACAAGGATAAACAAAATTTCTAAATATTCAGGTACCTAATAAAAGTATTTCAAAATAAATGGAACAACAATTGCCATGTGAATAAAAAATTATGCAAATGTTTATAGATTTGATGTTTTAACGCTACACTCTCAGTAATTGGTAGAATGTTGGACAGAAACTCTGTATATAGAACACCTGAACTTGACCTAAATGAGATTTTTAAATATTTTACTGAAAAGTAGTACAATATTCAGTTTTTTTCATGTGAACAAATATACTAAGCTAGCTCACACTGTGAGCTACAAACAAGTGTAAATTCATTTTAAGGGATGAATATTATACAAAGTATATTCTTTGACAACAATACTATTAAAACGGAAATCAAATAATATAAAAAGTCTGGAAATACTCTAATCCATTGAAACGAAACTACATACTTTCAAATAACTGATGGGCCAAAGCAGAAATCAAGAGAAAAATTAGAGAGCATTTTGAAAGTAACAAAAGAAATACAGAATGTCAAAACTTGTGTTTAAAGATACGTAAGGTGGTTCATAAAAGAAAATTGATAGCACTAAATGTTTATATTCAGAAAGAAAGACTTTGAATCAATGTAATCTTACACTGTAATAATTTTTTAAAAAGAGCAAGTTACAGAAAAGCAGAGGAAAGGGAAACAATAGAGAAATTAATAATACCATAAGCCATTTTTTTAAATAAAGTTAATAAAATTGATAAAACTCTAGTGGTAATGATCAGGTAAAAAAAAGCCACAGAAGATATAAACTACAAATGTCAAGAATGAAAGCAGGGACATCAGTACTGATCCTACAGATATTAGGAAAAAAATAAGTGAATATTATAAACAACTTCATGCTAATATATTTGATTTTAAAAGAAATGAATATTTTCAAAAGCTATAAACTTCCAACGCTTATTTGATAAGAATTAGATTACTCAAATGTCCATGTACCTATTAAGTAAATTAAATTTGAGGTTAAAAACTTTCCTAAAAAGGAAAGTCCAGACTCAGATGGCATTACTGATGGTTTCTATCAAAGATTTAAAGAAGAAATAATATGTTACAGAGGATTCTCTAAAGTTGAGTTATATGAGGCCAAATTACCCTGAAATATAAACAATATATATGAAATAAATATTATAAATTAATATCCCACGTTAACATGACTATAAACATGGAGGATGTGTGAGTGGTTAGAAGAGTGTATGTTCATTGAGATACCTAAACATAGAGAAATTGCAGCCCTGTCAACTGCTGTGCCATAAATTATAAGAGTTTTAGAAATCTGTAGTTGACAATGGGATCAATAATTTGATAAAAACATGGAAAACAGTTTAAAATACATAAAAGTAAAATTTGCAGACATATATTTCTTGTTCTTAAGTCAGTGTTTTTTTTTTAATAAAAGAAGGGTAATCTAGCATGCACTTAACACCTGCTAATAATAATAATTACTGTCTTAATCCAGGTCCTCTGGTTAGCAGATGTTAAGACTTGATTAATATGCATGACTTTGTATTATGAGATGACATGTGAAAGAAATGGGTAGGAAAGAGGATAGCGCTTGAAGAGTAGGCATCTCTCCAGGCAAGTCTGACCCTGCGTCAAGAATAGAGGGAAGGAGGTGCGTGGGTGGAAGAGAGTTAGATATTCACGCTGTCTATGGAAATTTTAACAAGATCGTCAGAGATTTCTCAACCAGAGGTCACTCAGCAGATGAATCCTATGCCTCCAAGGAATGCACCTGCCCTAGCACACAAGCTATAACCAGCCATCTGCTAGGAGCAGCTGAAGAGGAAATATATGAAAGAGTGAACATAGAAAGAGTGAACATATATTTCAGAATACAGAAACTGAAGCTGTTGATAAGTTACGTTCCCTGTAGTTGGAAATCTATGACATTCATTCTTATAACTGTGCTGTGCAAATAAATATTTATTATAGATTTGGGGAGCAAATTCTGCATGGTTCCTCTGGGTCTTTTTTCCCAATGTGAAACTCAGGAGAAGGAGATGATAGGATGAACTTCAACCTCTGTTGCTACACTTGATCATCAGACCATAACCAATACTTTCTTTTTCTATTTTAAATTTCCCTATTGATTTTACATTTGCCTCATGCTCTCTTCGGTAAGTCTTGGTCTTACCTGTTTTGCGATCTATACCTTTATTCCTGAATTATCTGAATCATTGATAATGATATCCTTCTAAATCTTGAGTTGCTACCTGTCATTTTTTCACAATTACAATGATGGAAAAATACTAGCAGGTGCGTACTTAAATCACCTGAGTTCCATGCACATTATTCCTGTCTCCTGCTGATTAGGGGCGAATACTTCTACTGATGTAGTATTCTTTTTGGCTTTGTATGCATAAGAAGTCCTGTTAGACGATGGAAGCATCTCTATCTCATATTACATGGTACCCTTAATTTTCTTCCCTGGTAAAAATGTATCCTCTTTGGAGACCAGGACTTCTAAACCCTGTGCATTCTAGAATTTTGCGTACAAGAAATACAATCTTCTTCATTGGATCAATGGAAGTATGATAAGTGGAACTATTCATGTTGAATCCTTTGGTTCCCAGATTCATAATCTTGCTATGACATGGCACAACACAGAGTTGCCTTGTTCAATACATACACTACGCCCTAAAAGGTAACCTCATTGGCTTATCCTGTTTCTTCTGAGTTGTGTTTCCTCTACACATTTAAAAGGCTATTAGTTTCAATGAAGTTCTTTGTGTCTAGATGGTACAGTACAATAATATGACCAGTAAATATTATGGACATATGTTTACTACCACTTTATTTGATGTAAAGTAGTTTCCTTGCTCAGTATTTTGTAGTGTGGAATTCCATACCTAGAGATCAGGCATTTGGTAAGCCCGTGGAGAGTGATGATGATTGAGGGCCTTCAGGCAGAAAGGGTAAACCAACTTGCACCTAAAAATAAAATCCTGGTGGATGGAAGTAGTCAATTTCATCAACTTACTTGCAAGTGGATTATTCTTCTTGAGGAATAGCACTGGACCAGGGCCTCAGTGCTAATCTTTATTGATGAGGAGTTGCGCATTAAGGGCTAACAATGGCTAAAACAGCCTTCTGTTGGGTAAATGGAAGTCCATTTAGTTGGGCATCTTTCTCTGCCACAATGGTTATCACATCATCTGCTCACCATGCCAGTTCAAAGGAAGTCAATGATGAAGGTTGAATAACCTCCACTTGCCCCATCATTTTTTCTGTTTAGCTATCTACTTGCCTCTTCTGTGATGAATCCTTTCTGTTGGTCACTAATACATGAAACATCTTACCCTCTTTCCATTCCCATATGCCTGTTGACATGAGCACTTTAGACCTTGTGATGGTTAATATTAAATGTTAACTTGATGATATTTAACAAGATCATCAGAGATTTCTTAACCAGAGGTCACTCAGCAGAGGGATGCCTAGATGGCTGATGAACTATTGCTTCTGGATGTGCCTCCAGATAAGATTGATCTGTGTGAGTCAGTAGACTGGGAGAGGAGGATCCACTCTCAGTGTGTGTGGCCACCATCCAATCAGCTGTCAACATGCACAGCTAGGACAAAGCAAGCATTAAGAAGATGAACATTCATTCGGCTTGTTGTGTTTCCGATCTTTCTACTGACTTTTCTCATTCCCCATCTTGCAGACGGCTCATCAGACTTCACTTTTGTAATTATGTACACACACAGGCACACACACACACACATACACACACACACACCTTCTCCTATTGGTTATGTACCTCTGGAGCTCCCTAATATAGACCTCCTTATTTCCAATATTCCAATCCCTTCCTTACCATATTCCTGAGTAAAGATTCAGCCATTAGTCACTGCCAAGCAAACTATCTGCATTCTCACACTTGGACACATCCTTCTAAACCAAGAGGAAGACCAGGTAGACTGCTCACAGCTACACCCACTTGAAAGACTTTTTGTTTCCCACTAATTTTCAGAGTCATCTCTGAAGGGGGCTGTAATGTTAATTACCATCCATTTTAAGCTTGCATGTACATCTTAGGCTTATTCATTCATAAGCCAAGTTTTGGCTTTCTCCACCTGTTTCAGCTGGTTGTAGATGATTTCCTCCTGTTGCCTTAGATACATTTACAAGATCCTATTTCCAAATAAGGTTGTGAAGACAACCTTATCTGGACTTAATATGTCTTTTTGAGGAAACAATACATTCTGCAACACTTGGTGCCCCATGTTCAACTGTGCTGCTTCTACAAGGTTACTAAGAGCTGTTTCTTCTTTTTCCTTTCATTCTTCATTTTTTGTAAACGTTTTATTGAGAAATAAGTCACATAATATATATTTTACCCATTTAAATAATAAAATTCAGTGATTTTTAATGCATTTATTGACTTGTGTGACCATCACCACAATCAATTTTCATCACCTCCAAAAAGAAACCCAAACTGCTTGGTAGTCACTCCTCATCACTTCTCCATATACCACAAACCTATTCAACCACTGTCTCTATAGATTTCCGTGTTCTAGACATTTCAAATGAATTGAATCATATAATATGTGCTTATGTATGCCTGGCTTCTTCTACTTAGCATGAGGTTGTCAAGGTTCATCCATGTTGAAGAATGCATGCTAAGAGTCTGTATGTAGTTATTAGCTAGTGTTTATCTTCTTTGGAGAAATGTTTATTCAGATTTTTGGTGTAATCACTCACATTTTCTTTTCAAATTTTATTCTTGTTTCTTTTTTTAATTTTTAAGTTAGAGGCTAAGCAGCACTTTTGTTGGCTGCCTATCTAACACTCGGGATGTATACTCTGGAGTGGTTTCAAAATAGGAGGTCAGATAAGAATTCGGGTCTGGTTCATCAATCTTCTCACTTGCAAATTTAAACAAAATGTTAATGTCATCTTCATAACGTTTTGTATACAATTGATACCAGTATGTGGCATTTATGAAGGAATCAATATATTATAATTATCACTACCCTTTTACCTATATAAAAACTGAAAGTAGTGATTTACTTAAGAAAATTAGTTCAGGCACAATCCTAGGTGTCACCAGCTCCAAAACTATGAGGTAACTGAAAGAATAACACATTTTATGTCATGCAAAAATTACCCAGCACATGAAGGTTGGTAAATAACTGTTGATGCTCTCTTTTTTATATGGTATATATACATGTTAAAAAATATTTAAGAGAATGTGAGAACTTTATGTTATGGGAAAAAAGCAGAATGATCTTCATCGAAGCTCCATGAATACACAACAAATGCACAGTAACAGCTTGTATTTTTAATATTTTGAATAATTATCATCAGAAAAAAGATTAATGAACATTTTTATTAAGATCCAATTGACCTATTATTTTATGAGCAGAGCTCTAATTCTGAGATAAAATATCAGTTAAAATTTTAAGAAATCTTGTCAAATTTAACTAATGTAAATATGACTAGATACATGGGTGACTTGATGGGAAATTGACTTAATGATGGGAAATTGACTTTCATTATATTTCTGTCATCATTCAAATATAAACTGCATTATTCATATATAAAGACATTAGGGCTTCATTAAGGATAACACACTTGATTTAAAAAAAGAAGTAAAGAAAAGCAGATAGATATGTTAACTAGACATTCAGTGCAATCTTCCATCTATGTTTTTATTTTATTTTTTCTCAACATTATTGATTTTGGCCCAGAGATAAACCCAGTCACCATGAGTGATAAACGATCACCAAATCCCATTGACTTTTTCTTTTTGCTGTAGCGTTTGTCAGGTCAATGAATTACCCTTTGCTTATACTTTGCTCTCTAAGGCATAAATCAAGATTTTTTTAAAAAATGTTGAATCCTTATAAGTTTGGAGGGATAAAGCCAAATATAGCCCAAAAACAGTATCTAAGCTTTTGTTTACTTGAAATGTCTTACTTTAATTTTTATGATGTCAGTTTAATTGATAGTTATTAATGATTCAAAGTGGGTCATATTTATAAAATTTCAATTTATCAATGAACTGACAGAAAAGATTTGCTTTTGTTTTCTTTATGCACTTTGACTTCCGCAGCTGTAAAGTATTGATAAAAATGATTGCTTTAACTAGTGAAGATTGACAGTATAACAATAGCGTTAATAATCACAAACTTTTATTAAATGCTCAGCTTTTGCCAGGTGCATATTAAGCATTATCTGTGTGTCTATGTATCTATCCATTTCTGCATCCATCCAAAATAATTTTCTCTAACTCTACAAAGTAGTACTATTATTATGTCTATTTCATGAAGTTGAAAACCATCATAATGAAGGCATGTAACTTTATCAACACATCAGATCTAGTATGATCTAGGGGCCTGAACTAGGGGCGGGTGCCCTCAGATCTGCATTGGGGGTGGATGAGGAGGGGGTGTGCTAATTCTACCCACTAAACCACCTTTGAGCACCTACAGGATACCAGGATCCAGGCAAGGGTGGGGGAAGCCACCAGCATCTGGGTCAGTGGAGTTCAACCCTGGCCACACGCTTGAGAACATACCTGGGGGCCTATAAAAAAAATACCCATGCCCAGGCCCCACGCAGAGCTGGGGAAATAACGCTTCCTGGAAGTGAGGCGCCAGCATCAATGGTTTTAAAGCTCCCTGGACCGTCATAAAGAGCAGTGAAGGTGGGGAACCACGGATGTCGTGAGGCAGCACCCCCTGGCGGACCAGCAAGCTGCCCCAGCCCCTCTGCCAGCAGCACCTGCCCTACTGCACTTGGAGTAAGGACCAGCCTTCAGGTTGAAGAAGGAGGGGTGAAACTTTCTTTGGTTTTACTCAAATTGGCTGAGCTCATGTCTTTGTGAAATGCTTGCTCAGTAAAAGAAAAAAGAGCCCCCCCCAAAAAAAAAATTATGTGCTGAGGCAAAAAGCTGAATCTGGGTAGTCTTATTTGGTGTCAATAATACACTACTATATTACATATACTGTCTTTTTAATGGAACAACAGAACTGTATATAATGGTTATTAAATGTGGTATGTATAATTTTAAAATTAATGATACCTAGGTGAAGCTCTATCAGAGGAGCATACCGTTAAAAACATTCAAAAATAAGAAAAGACACAATACATAAGCCATTTAATCCAAACCAATGAATGTATAATTGTGATATATTCAAATGGACAGTTTCAAGAAACAGGTATGACAATGGCTTGAGATTTATTAGACAGCCAATATAGGATTTAATTTCATGTAAAGTTACAATTTTGACATTCTC
Source organism: Cebus imitator (assembly GCF_001604975.1). NCBI lineage: Eukaryota > Metazoa > Chordata > Mammalia > Primates > Cebidae > Cebus > Cebus imitator. The sequence continues at coordinate 12,233,516 of NW_016107322.1, forward strand.
CCACCCAATAATTGCTCCCCCAATATACCAGTGCATTCATACTTTTTTTGCACTGTCATGGTAATGTTGTGTGTTCTCATTATAAGCAATATATTTGATGTTGTATAATTGTAGCAATTAAAAGAAGTAACTCATTGAGAAAAATAATAGCATAATAGCATACACTAACTTCTTTTTAATTTAAAAGTATATTGAATTCAATATTTTGACTTTCTTGCAAACATATTTCTTCTTTCTTTATCATCTCTATTAATAGGACAAAAAATACTCCAAACACTACCTATACTATACAAAAGTTTTGTTAAATGTTAGTATTTTATTAAATAATATAAATTAAAGATAATCATATAATTATCTTTCAATATTCTGACAACCAGTGTAACACACATAATTTAGGTCTTAATCAAAAGCATGGTTGCTCACGATTATAATCCCAGCACTTGGGAGGCTGAGGCGGGTTGATCACCTGAGGTTGGGAGTATGAGACCAGCGTGGTTAATATGGCAAAACCCTATCTATACTAAAAATACAAATATTAGCCAGCATTGTGGTAGGTGCCTGTGATTCCAGCTACTCAGGAGACTGAGGTAGGAGAATCACTTGAACCTGGGAGGTAGAGTTTGCATTGAGCTGAGATTCTACCACTTACTCCTGCCTGGGACACAGAGCAAGACTCTGTAAAAATAATAATAATAATAATTAAATACAATTTTTAAAGAGTTATATAGATAGAACATTTTATATGTTCTCAAAACTTCACAAATAGATCCTAAGTTTCTATTTGCATGCTTTCAAGCCTTATATTTGAGGGATATCAGGCAAAGAAACAGCAACACAGGCATAGTAAGAGTGTGATTAAAAAGAAAAACAAAGAATAAAACATGAAACAGGAAAAAAATCTTCGAAAAAGTTGTAGCAAAACTTGAAAAAATGTATTGAAATGCTATGAAGTAATGCCTGGATTTATGAGGAATCTGGTAGGCGATTTCAAAACATGTCATATTATGCCACTTCCTTGTCTAAACCCTTATATGTTTTCCCATTTTATTCTAACTCTTGTTCCTTACTTCAGGGTTCAAGGTCGTATATAATCTGGTTTACAATTCTCCTGAACTCAACTCTTACTTCTCTGTATTATTATCTACACTATAGTCCCAGTGTCCAATTTTCTTGTTAAGAAACTATTCAGCTTATTTTTGCCTTAGAGTCCTTATCCATGCTATTATTTTCTGAAAACATTTTTCCATGCATTTCTTTCATGATTGATATTTTTATCATTTCAATTTTCCTATTACATGTCAACTACTTAGAGAGACTTTTTCTGCACATACAATATTAATATCTGCATCCATCACTATCACATTACTCTGCTTATTATCCATAAATAACTTGTCATTTCCTGAAGTTTTAACCTTCAATTTATTTGTTTCCTTGTTTACTGGATGTCTTCTCCCTTCTAGAATGTAAGTTTTATGAGAGCACGGATATTGCATATCACATTCATTACTATACCATGTTGCATATTATATTCAGTACTATACCCCTGGCATTATAAACATTGACATGACTAAATGTTTGACAAAAATTTGTAAAATTAAGAAAACAGTTCTGTAGAAATAGATTATGTTTTACTCTATTATCATGTATCCAGTCCTCCACTTTTCTATGACATGATTCTTATGAGCATGATGGCTAATGAAAATTGTCATTTGGAATGACAAATCAATACCAAGGTTTGTGAAGCTAGTGTGAGTTGATACAATAAGCAACATGAATTATAGATTGTTTGCTCTTTTTTCACTCGATTACCTTCTTTAGGAATGAATGGCTCAAATGGATGTTTCCCCTTTAAATTAAATCTTAAGTTTAATCCATAAAGAAGGGAAAAATAGACACCGGGACCTACTTGAGGGTGGAGAGTGAGAGGAAGGTGAGAACTGAAAAACTACCTATCAGGTATTGTGCTCGTTACTTGGGTAACAAAATAATCTGTACAGCAAATCCACACAACACAAAATTTATCCAGTAACAAACCTAAAATATGTGTGCCCACCAAACCTAAAATAAATTTGGATAGAAAAAAAATCTTATGTTTAATCTTTGTTTTTTAAAAAAGGGGTATTTGTTTATATTGCTATATAACAAATTGCCACCCACTTAGAAACTTAAACAATACCCATATATTAGCTCAAAATTCTGGAGGACAGAAATCTGGACATGGAATGAGTAGATTCTTTTCTTAGCACCTCATAAGGTCAAAGTCTTGGTGTTAGGACAGGAAGTTTTCTCATCTCAAGCTCAAGATCCTCTTCCTAGCTCATATGTGGTTGTTGAGAATTTACTTCCCTGTGCTTCTGACACTGAGGTTCTTCTTCCTTGCCAGCTATCTGCTAAGAGCTATAAGGCTGCAGATGTGACTCTCATTCATTCCCGCCTCACCCTCTTCATCTTCAAAGTCAGTAACAGAGATTTCACCTCTTGTCAAATTAGTCTCATACTTCTAATCTCTTTTTAAGTTTCACATAATAATCTATGACCACCAATAATAATCTCTCTCACTTTCTCTGTGAATCAACTGCTATCTAATGTAACCAAACCCCAGGAGTGGTCATTCATTATTTCCACAGTTTAGGCCCACATACAAAGGAGTGGGGAGACTATCCAGTGTTTACAATGAGCAGGCATAAATATTGAGGACCAATTTAGAATTCTGCCTACCATAAACAGGTATAATCTTGATATTTAAACAATGTATAAATTTTATAAATATAATTTATATGACTAGTTTTATTTATCTAAAAAACAATGTAATTGCTGCAAAATAGGCAATAAAATATTAAAACAGTAAGTACATCCTAATTTTATAGATGCATAACTTATACATAGATTGTGAAAGTCTTGGAGGACAAATTAATCATAAATTGCATCATTCTCCGCTACTGGCAAAAGATTCTCAGATAAGTAAAATTTGCAGTTCAGGGTATTTGTATAGGCATTTCATCTATCATTGAATGAGTACTTTCAGTTAATTAACATCCAGGAGATAACCAGTTTCCTTAGTAATCAACTTAAATTTAAATAAGATTTAATGTTATAATTAGATTATAATTTATACATTAAATGTGCAAATATAAACTGTTACCTGTTTATAATGCATGGAAGTAGGGCAAATGCTTTTGAGCTAATCAGCCATGTGAAGAGAATGAAATGTATTTTTGCTTTATAAGGGTTTATTCTTTCATTTAATTGAAAGGGAACCAGTTCAACCTGCAACTAACTGAAATTAAGTTTTTTGGGCTATAAATAACATCCAGAGAAGGAAGAGCTAGCATTTTGTCCCACATTACCATTTACAAGCTATACAGCCCTGACAAGTTTTTTCTGCAAGATATCTTTTCAATTACTCTTTTCAAAACATCCTAGATTTGCTCCTATCAATGTAAACACACTTTTCATCCCCCTCAAATTCTTTACCATCACCATCAATCTTGAGACTAATATGACTAAACTCTTAACTCCTATTTATGTTGTTCACAGCAAAAAGTCCAGGCTAGGATCACTCCTCATCTTCCACATTCTAATCTCCATACTGCTGAGGGCACTTCTCATTCTAACTTGATCCGTCACACTTTTCTCGGTTTCAAAGCCCTATACTTGGCTCTAAAACTCAAGGACTGTTATAGGAAAAATCCTTTCTTTCCTCAGACTCTGGCTAGTTCTTTTCCCTTTTCACTCCAAATTAAAATTGACTTTCTCCAAGGACACACCTGATAGGCCTCTCAAGCGGTGGATGATCTTTGTCCTCAGACTTCTGGTAATGCTAGGTCTTCAGGTATTGTAGGTTTCTTCCTTCTCACTGCAGCTTCTGGACTTTCCTCCAATTCCTTCTCTACAACTCTCTAGATTTTAACTTTTTTTTTTTTTAAGGATTCTGTTTTAATCTTTCTAGTTGTATTTTATTACTGACTGCAAAATCAGTCTTTTCTCTTGAACATTTTTTTCTGCAATATTTTCTATTTTTCTGTGCTAAAACTCCTGTTTTAACTCATAATGCTTATATTTTAGTGTGTAGAAACATTCAATGGAACTTCCAAGAAAGTTTTAGAAAACATTGAAAATAAAGGATTTCTCTAGAAGCTATTTGTAGTTCAGTTTTGATGTATGATAAATAATTTTTATAAACCTATTAGCAACAGAGGGAAAGCATCTTACCTGTAGAAGAGCAAAGACAAGAATTAAATCTGGTTTCTCCTCAGAAACCAGGCAAGCGAAAAGATACTGGAGTAAAATATATAAAATTTTGTGAGGGAGAAAAAAAGAAAATAATATAAAATGTTGTATCTTAGAAAATTATCCTTCAAATGTAAAGGCGAAATATTTTCTCAGACAGAAATAATTTGTTGTCAAATTATTGGGAATTTGTTGTCAGTAGACTTGCCTTGAAAGAAATGTTAAAAGACTTTCTTTAGAAAAGAAGAAAAAACAACAAATGCAGGCAGACTATAGAATTAGAAAGGTCAAAGAAAAAGATTAAGGGATGCAGCCCTGCCTGTATTTTGGTTTTAGAACTTCTGAACCCCAGAATTGTAAGATAATATATATGTGTTTGTTTGAAGGAATAAAATATTAAAGTTTATCACAAATCAAATCTTAATAGTAACAAAAAAGAGTAGTTTTCATCACTATAGAAGCCTAGAAAAAACGCAATACTCATAGCAATAGCACTTCTATTAACAGAGCAAAAATTCCAATTTTGGGAAATATAATTTCTCATTTTTATGACCAAGATCCTTTAGAGAAATAACTGATTTTATTTATGAGAAAGGAAATGGGCATGAGGAGCCTGAAACACATTGTCCTAACAAAAAGCTGTGGAGATTAAATATATATATATATATATATATATAAATATATATATACATAAATATATATATATATAAATATACATATATATTTCACACACATTGTGAAATGGCTATATCAAGCTAATTAAATAAACTATGTACTGCCTCAATATTTATTTTTGTGGTGAGAACCTTTAAAATCTATTCAGTAATTTTCATGGATATATTTTTATTAACCATAGTCACCATGTTGTACAATAGATCTGTAGATATAGATAGATAGATAGATAGATAGATAGATAGATAGATCTCTTTGTGTGTGTGTGTGTGTGTGTGTATGCTCTATTATTATTTTTATGTTTGTACATTAAAGCTATTCCAAAATTGAATTTCTATCTTCGAATTTAAAGTGAAGAAGCACACTGTATAAGTCACAAATACTAATAAAAGTAATATAAAGCTGTTGACTCTTTTTCTGAGTAGAAATACCCAAAACCACCAGAATAAGGCTATATTGCTTACATCTAATGATCTACCATTAGATTAATAAACAGAGATCTTAATTTATCAGTCTCCTTTAAATTTGATTCATTTAATCTGTGCTTCATTTTGGCAATAAATCTGCTATTCAAAGGGGTTGGGAATATAGGCTCTTAGAATTTAACTATAACATTGATGTAGATTGGCTCAAATCTCTCTACATTTAGGAATTTCTTTTACAGATTCTGCCTCTAATTTAAATATTAAATATTTTTTGTTTTATTGCCAATAACGGCACTTCAGTTTAAACCTACATCTGCTCATACACTGTTTAAAAAGCAGTGACATCCATAGAATCGTATCACTATTTATGTGCATTAGTTCCAACATGCATATTAACACCTTTCCTCCTCTCTACCTAAAGGAATCTCCCAAGATACCGTTTAAATACAGACTTATCTGTAAAAGCTTTCTTTAGTATTCTTATCCATGGCATTCTCCCTTTTTTGAATTCATTGTCAGCAAAAGCCCTGCCATCAAATAGTTTAAAATCCCTTGTTGATTCTATGAAACCAAACTTCAAAAAATAACTAATGAAATGAACTAGGGCCAAAGGAGTTATATAAACCACAAGTTCATGTCGGAGGCAAGGAAAACCACCAGGAGCAGATAATATCTGTGTTTACTTAAAAAAAGACAACAGGGCCACAAAGAGAAATGCTGTCCACTTCAGGGATAAGAACTGGAAATGGTACTTTTGTAAATGAATATAACAGTTAGAAAAAAATTTACCATTACTCATTTCTAGAAAATTTATTGGGAAATGTATGTAAGGACACAATATGTTAAAAGCTTATGAAACTAAAATATGTACCCCCAAATCACCATGTTTCCTAAGTTCTATCCTAAAATAGCTTTAGAAAGATACTACACCATGAACCAAATACAACTAGACATAATTTAAATCATTGTAATTGCAACAGTAGACATTTTTTCTAATGGCTAGAATTGTGTTGCCTTAAAGGAATATTATTAACAGAGCTATATAGTGAAAATTTGCCTAAATTTTTTCTAACATCATTCAAAAAGAAATAATCTGATTCTTTAGAGGGAAAAAGGGCATTTTGTCTCCTTACTACAGTATGATAGAAGTATTTCTTAAAGAACATCAAACTCCCTTTGGTCCCATTCAAGGCTTTCCAGGTAACAATAAGATCTACCTTTTTTTTTTTTTTTTCCCTTGAGTAGACATAGTCAATCTCACTATCCAAGAAACTGGGATAGTTTCTTATGATCTAGTCCAGTTAATGGGACAGTATTGCCCATTTAAAGTGAATAAGCAGGCAGTGTGTTTCATTAATCAATATCCTGTGAAATTGGTTCACTTGGTTTGTTACTCATTTTGACAACTTTAAGTGAATGAAACAAAAATCTTAACATAGAACATTTAGAATAACTGTATCTTTCCTTATAGTGTTCCAAAAATAATAATTTAACTATAGTAGTTTTTATCTTAAATTAACTGTTTGAAGTAATCCAGAACTAAAATATCAGTAAGTACATTATTGATAAAATATTCATAAGTATATTCAATAAATAATCAGAATCAATTTAAATCTGATTAAAAAGAAAAAATGTCCCCTTTGGCTTGTGTTTATTCTTTATAATTATAGGATCAATAAAGTAAAACCTTCTAAGTGTCTTTTTCCACCCTGTGTTCCTCTTGAGCTGCAAAACCACAAACCAAAATAGTTATAAGCATCTCCATGTATCCTCCAACATATGCAAATTCTTCCTCTTATAATATTTCTCTTGCAAAGTCCCTTACTTACTCAATACTTACACAATTCAGCCTACTGGGAAAATTAGAATCTTGTCTGCATTATTTGACTCTTCATTGTCTCTCAACACTAACCCTCAATCATCACCAGACCCTGTTGTTGCCTTAATATTATCTTTTCAATATTCTCACATCTCTTCTTATCCATATTAATGCTTATGGTCCAAAACACTTGGTTGGCAACATTCTCCTGAGTTCTCTTCATTCAAGTAAAATCTATTATTTACAGAGCAGATCAGAGTAATGTTTCTAAATTATACAACTGATGATGCTGGCTAAAAATCTTAACATGCTTCAAAGGCTCATAGCTCCAAGAAAAATGTCAAATTCTCCAATGTGACACAGAATGCTCCTCCTGCCCACCTGAATGTTCCAGTAGAAGATGTATTACTTATTCACCACGTTTTCTTCCCTTCATGAGAGCAGCGCATACTAGTTTTGCCCTTGAAGCAGTACAAGATAAGGATGCCCTCTCTCACAACTCCTATTCAACATAGTATTAGAAGTCCTGACCAGAGCAATCAGGTAAGAGAGGGAATTTGTTTATGAAAGGCATCCAGATAGGAAGAGAGGAAGCCAAGCTATCCCTATTTGCAGATAATGTTATTCTATATCTAGAAAACCTCATAGTTTCTGCCCTTAAACTCCTTGAGCTATAAACAACTTCAAAAAAGTTTCAGGATACAAAATTGATATATAAAAATCAGTAGCATTCATATGCACCAACATTCAAGCTGATAGCCAAATCAGGAAACAATCCCAGTCACAAATGCCACAAAAAAAGAATAAAATATCTAGAAATACAGCTAACCAGTGAGGTGAAAGATCTCTACAATGAGAATTACAAAACTCTGCTCAAATAAATCAATATTGATGGCTGGGCGCAGTGGCTCATGCCTGTAATCCCAGCATTTGGGGAGGCCGAGGTGGGCAGATCACCTGAGGTCAGGAGTTGGAGACCAGTCTGGCAAACATGGAGAAATGCTGTCTCTACTAAAAATAGAAAAATTAGCCTGGTGTGGTAGCAGGTGCCTGTAATCCCAGCTACTTGAAAGGCTGAGGCAGGAGAATCACTTGAACACAGGAGGCAGAGGTTGCAGAGCTGAGATTATGCGACTGTACTCAGCCTGGGTGACAGAGTGAGATTCTGTCTCAGAAAAAAAAAAAAAAAAAAAGAGGGAGCAAGAGAAACAATGATGACACAAACTAATGGAAAACCCTCCCATGCTCATGGATAGAAAGAATTGATATTGTTAAAATAGCCATACTGATGACAGTGGTGGCCTGTCTGCAGTAGCTGCTGCCATGACACCAGCTACATTGGGGGAGGGCTAGCTTGAGCTGTGTGCTCCACAGGGTATGCAGGAGCCAGAAACAGGCAGAAGCCCCACCTCTTTCCAAGTTGGGGGGAGGGAGAAAGAGCCCTGCCCTCCTGGGCACAGCTGAAGCTGCCCAGTTGCTGCTGAGGACCTGGGCATCTCTGCACTCTTGGAGGCCTGAGAACCCCCCCACACCCCAACAGGTCTGGAAGTGACTGCTCCCGCTGCCTGGCCCCTCCTTGCTCCTGTCGCTTGCTCAGATTCTGGAGCAAAGTTGTGGCCAAGCCCTGGTGCAGTCACAACCCAGCAAGGTGTGCATGCACTCAAGGCAGTGCGACTCACCAGCCCCCTGCCGCCTCGGCCAGCTCTGGATTTTGGGCACTGATGAGCATGGTAGGGAGGCCATGGGAGGTTGAGGGAGGGATAATGGTTGCTTAGCACTGGCCTCCAGACACCCCTCAGTATGAACAGCCTGGGCACTGCTGGCACCATGCGTGGCAGGTTAATGGGAGCAGGATGCAGACAGGCTCCTAGATGGAAAGTGGTAGATCCCAGCGAAATCCCACCTTCAGGCCAGAGACAGTTTGAGGCCTGGGGCCAGACTGCCAGTTCTGCAGACAGGAGTGAGAATTTATGGAGCATTTTCTGGGTCCTCCCATGGCTGTCCATGGATCAATCAGCATGCACTTCCTCCCCTCTGAAGCCCATAATAGCCATACTGGACTCAGCCAGATTCAGGCAGATTACATGAGGACCTCCCTGCAGAGAGCAGCTACCCACTCTGGGTTTCCTTTTTGCTGAGAAGCTGAGCAGACAACGGCACAACCTGCCTGCAGAGAGGAGTTACCCACTGCAGGTCTCCTCTCTGCTAAGCTCTGCACACTCGTTCACATGGCGTGCCTACAGAGAGGATCTACTCACTGTGAGTCTCCTCTGAGCTGTTCTGTCACTTAATAAAGCAATAAAGCACCTCTTTGCTTTGCTCGCCCTCTACTTGTCCACATACCTCATTTTTTCTGGGCACAGGACAAGAACTTGAGAACCCCCCAATGGCACACCTGAAAGAGCTGTAACACAAACAAAGCTGAAACATGCCCCTTGCTCACCACATTGTGGGTAACAGGAAGGAGAGAAGAGCTGTGGCCCCAACTTAGGAGGCACGGCTGTGACACACTTTGGAAATCCATAGTTCCTGGCATCTTCTAGCTTCCAGGCATTCCAGGCTTCCAGCGCATTCTCTGTTGCCCTCTGTGGAAGCTGCTTTCAGTGCACCCGTTTCAGCTACAGCTTCACAGGGCACTGGCACCCGTGTCCATGCTTGGAACTGCCTGCTCCACTAAGCCAGTGTGTGGCTGTGCACAGTGGCTGGACCCCATGCTTACTCACACATCCCTCAATGCTTTGCTGCTGGCTCCCTTGGCAGGCATGGGATCCAATTCAGTAGTGTGAGGCAAACACAACTTGCCAGGCAATGTAGGCAGAACAAGTCCAGCAGGCCTGAGCAAAACTCAGGCAAAGGCACTGCAGGTCACAGAGGTTTCTGGCTGGAAAAGCAACACCCCAAGGATCCTGTAACAATACTACCCATATCAATTTATAGATTCCATGCTATTCCTGTCAAACTACCAATAACATTCTTCGAAGAACTAGAAAAAAAGTATTTTAAAATTCACATGAAACTAAAAATGAGCCCAAATAAACAAGACAACACTAAGAAAAAAGAACAAAGCTGGAGGTAATGCATTACCTGACTTCAAGCTATACTACAGGGCTAGGGTAACCAAAACAGCATGTACCAATCAAAAACGGACACATAGACCAATGGAACAGAAATAAAGAGCCCAGAAATAATGCTGCACAGATATAGTCCTCTGATCATCAACATAGCTGACAAAAATAAGCAATGGGGAATGCGTTCCCTATTCAATAAATAGTTCTGATATAACAGGCTATCCATTATAAGATTGAAATTGGACTTATCCTTATACAATACATAATAATCAACTCAATATGGGTTAAAGTCTTAAATGTAAAACGTAAAACTATTAGAACCCTGGAAGAAAGCTTAGGAAATAGCAGTTTGGACATAGAAAGATTTCATGATGAAGACACCAAAAGCAATTGCAGCAAAAGCAAAACTTGACATGAGATAACTAATTAAACTAAAGGGCTTCTGCACAGTGAAAGATACAACCAACAGAGCAAACAGATAACCTGTAGAATAGGAAAAATACTTGCAAATTATGCATTCAAAACAGGTGTCATATCTAAAAGCTATTGGAAACTTAAATAAACTTACAAGCAAAAACAACCCCATCCAAAAGTGGGCAAAGGATATGAACAGACACTTCCCAAAAGAAGACATTTATGCAGCCAACAAACATATGAAAAAAAGCTCATCACTGGTCATTAGAGAAATGCAAATCAAAACCACAAAACTGTCTTATGCCAGTTAGAATGGTGATCATTAAAAAGCCAGGAAATAACAGATGCTGGAGAGGATGTGGAGAAATAAGAACGCTTTTACACTGTAGATGGGAGTTTAAATCAGTTCAACCATTGTGGAAGACAGTGTGGTGATTCCTTAAGGATCTAGAACCAGAAATACCAAAACCACTTGACCTAGCAATCCCGTTACTGGGTGTATACCCACAGGATTACAAATCATTGTACTATAAAGACAAATGCACATGTATGTTTTTTGCAGCACTGTTCACAATACCAAAGACTTGGAACCAACTAAATGTCCATCAATGATAGACTGAATAAAGAAAATGTTGCATATTTACACTATGGGATACTATGCAGCCATAAAAAAGAATGAATTCATGTCCTTTGCAGGGACATGGATGAAGCTGGAAATCATCATTCTCAGCAAAGTAACACAGGAATAGAAAACCAAATACCAAATGTTCTCACTCATAAGTGGGAATTGAACAATGAGAATACACAGACACAGGGAGGGGAACATCATACACCAGGGACTATTGGTGGGTGGGAGGTTATGGGAGGGATAGTATTCTGAGAACTATCTAACATAGATGGCAGGTTGATGGGTACATCAAACCACCGTAGCATGTGTATACTTATGTAACAAACCTGCATGTTCTACACATGTATCCCAGAACTCGAAGTATAATTTAAAAAATAAGACATACGTGTGGCCAATAAGCATATGAAAAATCCTCAGTGTCAGAAATGATGCAAATGAGAACCACAACGAGTTACTATCTGACACTAGTCAGAAGAGCTATTATTAAAAAATAAATAAAATAACAGACATTGGCGAGGTTGCAGAGAAAAAGGAAAACTAATAGATTGTTGGTGGGAGTATATTGAATATATTAGTTCAGGCTTGTGGAAGCCAGTGTGACAATCCCTCAAAGAACTGAAAACAAAATTACCATTTGACCCAATAATCCCATTATTGGGTGTATAACCAAAGAAATATAAATCATTCTGTCATAAAGATACATACACATGTATGCTCAATGCAGCACTTTTCACAATAGCAAAAATATGGAACCAATCTAAATGCCCATCAATGGCAGATTGCATAAAAATTAAATGGTACCTATATACCATTAAATAGTATGCAGCCATTAAAATAGTGAAATCATATTCTTTGTAACAACAGGGATGGAACTGAATATCATTATTCTTAGCAAACTAATGCAGGAACAGAAAACCAAATACTACATATTCTCACCTATAAGTGGAAGCTAAATAATAACACCACATAAATACAAAGAGGAGATCAACAGATACTAGGGCCTACTCAAGGGCGGAGAATAGGAGGAGAGTGAGGATCAGAAGAAATATAGGTACCATAGTACCTATTCAGTACTATGCTTAGTACCTGGGTGACAAAATAATCTATACACCAAGCCCACATGACATGAGCTTACCTATATAACAAACCTGTACATGAATCTAAAATAAAAGTTAAAAGAAATTTTAAAAAAGACTTTTCCTAATTGGAAACTTTATTTCTTCTTCCGTGCTCCTGTGACTCTAACCTATTTTCAGGGCCTCCAGATTCCCTTTGCTTTGTCAGACACATTCAGAGGACCCATTGAAAGTCTCCAGGATCTAAATAATGACTGAGCCATGTAATGGAAAAAGTTCCTGTCTTTCTGAAATGCAGAACCCATTGGTTTTCAGTGGACAATTTCTTTTTATGATAAATCTCAAGTGTTTTTTTTTTTCTGTGTGTGTGATAGATCATAAAGGTACCCTTTTTGTTATTAATTGTGGCAACAAGCAAGTTACATTACCATAAACATTAGTTATACTGCCATAATTAGTACATTTAGTGGGAGAAATTTTGATTATAAAAATAAAATTCTCCATAGATGGGTTGGTTAGCCCAACAGACTAAATGACAAGAGGGATTTTTTTTTTTTTTTTACCATAGAGATAATGTCTGTGAATACTCACAAAACTAACTACAAAAGTAGGAAGAGATAAAAATTACAAAATGAATGCTAATAATTATGAAAAATCCCAGCTATAGTTACAGGAATGTAAAATTAGTTCCAGAAAGCAAGATATGTGAGAATGAAGAGGAAAAATATATTATTAGAGAAATTTTAAGAAAAAAATTCAGTTAGTCATACATGGAATTTCAAATGTAAATTACTCATCCAATGATAAACAGAATAAATTAACTACATTAAACTTGTCCTTGGGAAATATAGCATTCCAAAGACAAGTGGACTCTAATTTTTTATGAAATAGGAACAAATATAAATCAATTCATTTCAAAGGACCAGTAGTTGCAATTTCACCGAATTTCCCATTAGTAATACTGAGTATAACAACGAAGGCCTTCAGAGGGATGAGAAAAAATAATTTTCACTCCAGAAATGTATTCATTCAAATTGCAAACTGAGTGTCAGAAAACAAGACAACATTTGCAGACATACAGGGACAGCCGAAAGTTTTTTGTTTATATTTTCTATTAAAAATATGACATCATGTACTTCAAAAAATGAAAAACAAGAAAGAAATACTTGGAGAAAACAAGGAGGTAGTGAAGAACTGCTTCATAGTTCTGAAGCATACCAAGATTCTACAGATGCAGATTAGTATGGAGAGAGGAAGTACTGAATATAGTAGATAGATGATTAATGAACAAAGTGAAATTGAGGCAAACACTTTTTTAAATTATTAATTTAGAGACTTAAGGTAAACTAAAGTAAACTAAAACTAAAAGCAAACTAAAATATAACATAGCATTATGTGATTGACACAAGGAATAAGAAAGTCTTTTGACGTTGATGCTATTACCGTGGCCTTTGAATTGCAGAGGTTAATCTATGCTTAATTACTTGGCCCAAAAGAAACAAGTATTATATGGATGTATAATAAACATAATAAATTTGTGTTTTTCACCTTTGGAATTAACTGATGAACAAAGCTCAGGAATCTTGATAATGATTCCAGAATATATTGAAAATAGTAAAGTCTTGAGAATGTAAACATAAAGACATCATTGATGGGTAGTTATCAGTGGGAGAGCTATAAAAAAGTTTAAGCACATAAGAATACCAATAGGGAGCCCAGGAGTGGTGGCTCACACCTGTAAACGCAGCACTTTGGAGGCTGAGGAGCCGAAATCACGAGATCAAAAGATTGAGACCATCCTAGCCAACACGGTGAAACTCCATCTCTACTAAAAATACAAATACCAAAATTAGCTGGGCTTGGTGATGCTCACCTGTAGTCCCAGCTACTCAGGAGGCTGAGGCAAGAGAATCAATTGAATCTGGGAGGCGGAGCTTGGATGAGCTGAGATGGCACCACTGTGCTCCTGGGGACAGAGGGAGACTCCATATCAAAAAGAAAGAAAGAAAGAAAAAGAATACTAATACCGTCACCATACATACATAGAATCAAAATACAAAAGAACAAAATAAAGGTTTAAGTATTTATAGTAAACAAAAACATGCATGAAACTACTAAATCCTTGATATAACAATTTAACTTTGGGAAACAAAGAAATAAATAAAAATGGAAATCATGTAAGTGAGCTATGATTTCTCAACATGTTCAATATAGTCAAGCCATAACTTGAAGATATAAACATATTGTTTACTACTATGAAGATACCTATGAGAGAGAGTTTGTCTTACAAAAAAAAAGATTTTAAAGAAGTTATATCAGAGGTATTAGGTCATTTAATTATGTTCCATTTACTGCATTCTTTGTGCAAATAAAACATGTTAGATATTAACATTTTTATATAAATACAATTAATAAAATGTAATATATCTGAAAGATTTGGAGAAAAATTTGCACCTAACCAACAGAAGATTGGTATCCAGAGTACGTAATCCAAAACAAAAAAAGAAGCAATGATTACACACAGGCAAATTAGAGGTAGATCTATAAATGACATGGATGAGACAACAAATATCTTTAATATATGTTTATTATATTTATTAACATTATTTATATAATGTTCACTGTTACTTGAAAAAACAAATATGAACAATAAGAATTTTGTTTTTCTCACTCTTTTGCAAAATTTTTAAAATACAGAGAAGCTAGGAACTTGATAAAATGCTGGTGAAGCAGTGAATTTAAATTATTTCTACAAGGAAATTAATCATTAACCACCTGACCTTAAAACTCAAAATGTTCATGCACACTAATTACAATACTAAGAAACCTTTCCTATAAGAGTATCTTCTTGTTAAACACACATGCAGTGTTTCTGTTTTTAATTTTGTCACTTTTTTGTTTCTATAAACATGTAGAAAAGATATAAATATAAATCAATAAGAGAGGCTTCAAATAATAGGTCATGATATAGAATATCATGGAATTGTTATAAACAGCAGCGCAGAATGTTACACAAAAAATTTTTAAAAAGGCTTTAAAGTGTATGTTAGAACCATGTGTAATTAATGATTTCATAAATGTAAAAATATGTTTAAGCACATGTATGCTCTGTGTGTACCTGTATGAAATGTTTATCTGCGTAAAACAGAATGTGGTGGTGTGCATGTCATCTTATAAGAACAAAATTCCCTTTAGGGAGGCAAGTGGATGTAGTCCACAGATTTCTTTATTGTTCAAATCTATTTTATAACAATTGTATTTTGCATTACTATTGTAATTTTAATCTTTCGTAACTGGTATTCCTGTGATGTCTCCTTTCTCTGCCCAGGAGCTTAGAAGCACATACAAACTCATCTATCAAGAATATCAAGAATCCCTGATTGACTACTCGGGCCTATTGAACAGCTATTATATTAACCTATCTTGTTTTTTAAAAATCAAATTAAGTAGCTTTAGAGAGCTTTGCTTCATGCAGTTTGCATGACACTGAACAAAAAAGTGAGCCTTTGACACTGCCTGAATAAAGGCATAAGAAAAATAAAAAGATACATATTTCTGCATTTTTCTTTCATATTACCATAATGTTTGAAATACCTGCTATAGGTACACATATTTTCTAAACGACAAAGTTTTATTTTATTACTGAAGAATGACATGCTTTAGGAGAACAAACATCAGATAACAAAAAAGGATATGTAAAGGTGTCCTTTATGAGATATTCCTTTAATAAGTAAATTTTAATTACTTTTTCTGGTTTAATTTCATATTATCAGTTTAGTTTTTGCAAATCCATATTTTCAGATTTACCTTTGTGAATCTAGATTTCTTCAAGTTAAAAAAAATATGATTATGAAATGATAAGAGCATAAGGACTTCTTTATATTTTAAATTGTTGATTTTATAGGTGGATACTTTCTGAAGCTACCAAAGTAGTTAATAATAGATCCAGAAATGATTGAAGACCAGGTCTTTTAATTTTCAACAATCTACAATCTACCTTCTTTTTTCTTTCTTTTTTTTNAGATGAAGTCTTGCTCTGTCAGCCAGGCTGGAGTGCAGTGGTGCAATCTTGCCTTACTGCAAACTCTCTGCCTCCTGGTTCAATGAATTCTCCTGCCTCAGCCTCCTCAGTAGCTGGAATAACAGGTGCATGCCACTATGCCTGGTTGATTTTTGTATTTTTACTAGAGATAGGTTTCTGCTACCTTGCCCAAGCTGGTCTTGAACTCCTGAGCTCAAAGCAATCGGTCTGCTTTGGCCTCCCAAAATGCTGGGATTACAGAGATAGCCACCGTGCCCAGCCAACTTTATTCTATCTTAAAATAAAGTTTATTATATTTATTTGATTATGATGCTTTTTTGATTTCTTCTTACTTTTATTCATTGCAAAGATCATTTCCTGGGAACCAAACCAAGTCTGTTTAAGAAAAAAACCTCGTAGGTTTTCTGAGTTATTTTCTGGTATTTCATCTGGCAAAACAATAGAATCATTCCTAGAATAAGGGACTTAAGGATTTTCTACAACCAACATGTGATGTGTTATTAGTAGATGCCATCAGAGCCATAATTAATATATGTTTTCACAAATAATAAATTTGACAATCAAACACTACAATTCATACTTTGGATGCCATTGAAATGAAAGGGACAAGTGTAATTTTTAGAAAATATTTTCAGAGTTGTTTGCTCCACAAGATTCTCACACTTTTTGGAGACATATTGTTTGCCTTCAGTGAAGAAAGGCTAGACTTTGAGGAATAGACATAACATTAAATGAGATAAACTAGTCACTAAAAGACACTTACTGACTTACATGAGGAATCTCAAAAAGGTAAGAACTCAAAGAAGCAGAAAGTAGAATGGTAGTCACTAGGTTTGGAGTGCGCAGGCCTGGACTGGAGAGATTCAGATGAAAGGGTCCAAAATTACAGTTAAGAGGAATATGTTTGAGAGATTTATTGTGGCTACAGTCAACATGCTGACTATAGTTAATAACAATAGATTGTATATTTGAAAATTGCTGGAAGAGTAGAGTTTGAGTGTTCTCACCACAAAAATAATATGTGAAGTAGTGCATATGTTACTTAGCTTGATTTAGCCATTCTGCTATGTATATGTATAACAAGGCATCACCTTGTACACTACGCATAGGTATAATTTCTCTTCATTAATTAAAACAATAAGTTTTTAAAAGCTATTTTGATGATGTTTAAATTTTTTCTGCCAAAAGAAGAAACTTAAATTTCACCTATAAATCTCCTTTACCTCATTTAACATTGTTTTTTATCCAAAATAATTAAATGCTTACGGTGATACAATTTGAAAATAATCTTTATATAGTGATAATTCAAGTTTGTCAGGTAGGGATTAAATACAAAAACATTTTACTCTAGATAATAATGATATCATAAGTTTTATAATTTCATGAACAACTTAGTGCTTCTTGAAGATGTCCTTCTTGATTGACAGAATGTCATTATAAAATAAGAAATACACATTTTTCCTATTGATGTTATATTATCCTTTTTTTTTTTTTTTTTTTTTAGATGCAGTCTCGCTCTGTTGAAGTGCCCTGGTGGGATCCCGGCTCACTAAAACCTCCGCCTCCCAGCATCCTAGATTCAAGCAATTCTCATGCCTCAGCTTCTTGATAGCTAGGATCAGAGGTATACGCCATCAGGCCTAATTTTTGTGTTTTTGGTAGAGATGGGGTTTCACCATGTTGGCCAGGGTGATCTCAAATCCCTTACCTCAAGTGATCCATCCATCTCAGCCTCCCAAAGTTTTGTGATTGCAGTCTTGAGCCACAGTGCAAGGCCAATTATCCATGTTTTTAAAATAAATCCCCACATATTAAAAATTAAAGATTATACAAATTAAAGCTTGAAAGATTGCATTTACAAGAGAAAATGATGGGATTCATCATGAAAATATCATAGTTATCACTAAAATAATGTTTTGTTTACTATATATAAATCTAGCAGTAACTGTAGATGGATAGATTTAATTGGCATCACTTGTTATTTGTTGGAAGTAGAAGGTTTTGCTTGCTTATTAGCTTTATTCAAACTGAATATATATTGTAATAGGACTATATTTCATGTTCATAGAGCACACAGAAAATGAATTTGTAGATTTTTTATATGTCCAAATATGGAAAAGATCAGGATTTTATTTTTTGTTTCTTTAAAACTCTGGAGGGATTTGAGTTTAAACAATTAAAACAAGTTATTTGTGTGATCATAAATGCTAAGATTTCCATCATTGTGGCTTATATTCCACAGCACAAAAAGCCATGACAAGAATAAATACAATGTTTTCTGATAAGGAGGTGAAGTTGTGGCAAGCAGGTGGCAAGATGACAAAAGTCAATGAAACTGTGTTCTGCAGTGTGGTTAAAGCCGTCTTGAAATCTAGGCTAAAACCAGAATTAAATGAAACCAGGAGGGGGTTGAAAACATTGGAAGACATAGAATTTACTGAGGTAGAAATAATTATACAGAGGGAGGGTAGAATCACGTGAGCAGTAATGTTAGGACATTATACTCACCAAGTGGAACATTGGAAGTGCAGCAAATTTAGCTGACGTTGGGATGAGGTCACAGAGGGAATAGCAGAAACTGAATGCCTGGACCTGGGAATAGACAGTTGTCCAACAGACCTGAAGCTCACCTTTAGCAGTGAGGAGTCAACTGGAGCCAAACCTCAAGCTGGAAAAGAGACTATAGAGCCAAGTGAAGTTTAGCCCTGCCTACAACAGTAAGGCTTCACCTCCCATGGAAATACAACAGGGGAGTTATAAGTGTTTATTACACAAAAATATGATGGTGGTAGCTAGGTGACAAAAAAATAACAAAGAGGGGTAATATATATGTGCAGTAGATTTGGGGCAGGGAGGTGTCTGCAAGGAGTTTCTACAACACCGTGGAAACGGGTAGGAAATGCTAGAGAAGGCAAGAAAATGATGACCAATACCAAATATGATAAAATGTTTGACAAATGGATGCCTGTGATAACATGGAAGACACAAATTATATATAATACAATTGTGCCATTAAGGCAAAATAATCACGAGGTAATCTGTTGAAAATTTGAGCTGGTTGCTTTTAGCTGCATTTGATAGGGAACTGTAAGAAAAATTCGGGGCTGAGCATGGTGGCTCATACCTCTAATCCCAGCACTTCGGGAGGCTGAGGCGGTCGGATCACGAGGTCAAAAGATTGAGGCCATCCTGGCCAACATGGTGAAACCCGGTCTCTATTAAAAATACAAAAATTAGCTGGGCATGGTGGTGCACGCCTGTAGTCCCAGCTACTTGGGAGGCTGAGGCAAAATTGCTTGAACCCGGGAGGCGGAGGTTGCGGTGAGCCGAGATCGCGCCACTGCACTCCAGCCTGGCGCCTGGCAACGGAGAGAGACTCTGTCTCGAAAAAAAGAAAGAAAAAGAAAAGAAAAATTAGCCCAGGAGAAGTACTGGGCCAGTGTGATAAAGAAAATTTAGGGAAAACATAAAGACCTCAGACCTTGAGGATTCAAAAGTAGATTTATGCTTTTTAAATTACCAATTAGATTAGTTTTCTAAGACTGCAATAACAAAGTGCCACAAACTAGGTGACTTAAAACAATAGAAACTTACTGTTTCACAGTTCTGGAGGCTAGGAGCCTGAAATCGAATTTTAAATTGTGCTCCTTTAGGATCCTGTTTGTGGAGGAATCCATTCTTGCTTCTAACTCCCGGTAGTTCCATTCCAGTTGACTTGCAGCAGCATAACCCAAATCTTCCGATGGTCTGTGTTCCTGTTCCTTCTCATAGTCTTCTCTCTGTGCGTATCTGTCTCTGTGTCCAGATTTTTCCTTTTTATAGGGGCATTGGTCATATTAGATTAGGGTCCATGTTAATGATCTCATTTAACTTGATTATCTCTGTAAGAACTATTTCCAATAGAATCACATGCGGAGGTACTGGTGGTTAGGACTTCAACATACCTTTCTTAGAGGACGCAGTTCAACTCATGACACCAATTTTTCCACATAGGACAAGATTCTTAAGAATAGCCCAAGGAATCATTAAGAGTATTAAGATATACCATGTGGCTACAGACCAAACTAGGAAAAGTCATCCTGATTTTTTTAAGACTTCATAAAGATTAAAGTGGCTGTTGGTAGATCCTCTTGTCTGGTAAAAACTACTCATCAATATTAAGGCTAGGAGCCAGGCACAGCAACTCACACCTGTAATCCTGGCACTTTGGGAGGTGGAGGTGGGTGGATCATTTGAGGTCAGGAGTTCTAAACTGGCCAAAATAGTGAAACTCTGTCTCACTAAAAATGTAAAAATTAGCCAAGCATAGTGTCATGCACCTGTAATCCCAGCTACTTGGGAGGCTGAAGCATGAAACAGCTTGAACCCAAGAGATGCAAGTTGCAGTGAGCCAAGATCATACCGCTGCACTTCAGCCTGGGCAACAAAGTGAGATTCCATCTCAAAAAACAAATTAATTAATTAATTAATTAACTAATTAAGACTATGGTCCAACCAAAATCCAAGGTATATGAAATACTCATAATTAAGTATATATTTAGAAATGTGTCATAAAAAATTTATAGTGTGGCCTTTTCACTAACTAAAATCAAATATGTGAAAAATTTAAACATTTTTGAGATTATTAGCAAAAGCATTACCAGCCTGAAATAAAAGAAAATGGGATTAAGAGAAAAGACTCTGACCTCAAATTCCTACATAACACGAAGCGGGCTGAAAAACCTTCAGATAACAAAATAGAAATATCATTTAGAAATTTTTTGTATATTTCCTACCAAGCAGGGTAATTGTAAGAACTTTGAGAAAGAGGAGCAATGAACTATGGAGAAAAATAGACGAGAGTCAACTGCTAGGGAGATTGATCAAAGTGTGGTTTTTAAACCAAGGGTAGACAGATCTGACGACATTCCCTCAGTAAGATTTTGGACTTGCAATGAAACAGTGACTAGTATGGCCTCCCAGCCTTTCACTCCTGAAATAAGTGTTTATTATTATATTTTCTCTGTTTCAACATTCTATGGTGGGTGGAGAGATTGGTAATTGGTATCATAGATCTTCATTTCAAAGGTATATGTCTGAAGACTGGTAGATCATGAATCCTGAACTTCAAGCTGATGTTGTAACTGAATGAGACTTTTGGTATTCATAGTAAGTTGATCTTGCAGATGAAAGAGAAGTGAATATTTATGGAAAATGGACAAAGTACAGTAGATGAGATTCTTGTTAAAAGAACATTTACTCCCTTCTCCTTTGACCCCCAATGAACACACTTGAAGCAGACTTGAGCCAAGCCTACAACAGTGAGGAGCCAATAACAGTCAGACCAGCTTCTCAAAGCAGAGCTGCCTCGGTAAGATGAATCTCTATCAGCTGAGCCTCAGCCAGCTCTTAGCCATGCAAATGATCCCAGCTGACGTAAGAAGAGCTGCATGGACTGACTCAATTTTTTGGTCCTTTGCTACAGAGCTTTACTGGAGCAATAGCTAACCAATATTTTCTCAGATAAAAAGAAAAATGCTCGTGGAGTATGTAATCTACTCTTCTATATGAACTGATGAAAAATGATTTCTTTCTCTTTTATTCATAGGACTATCTTGACATTATAAATGTTTTAACTTTACATGAGCTAACGTGTGCCTTTTTGTTGTCTCTTATTATAAACAAAGGTTGTTTTAAATCAAATAATAACTCACCTATGAAAGAAGCAAAATTGTTAATGATTGTTATATTACTTTTTATGTTTGTTTTAGAATATCATATCATAATTCTAGAAAACAAAAGGATCAAAGGGACGACTATCTCTGGTTTTCATGCACTTTTACTCGAGTTTAATGAGCTAAATAGTCACTCATAAACGTCCTTTTGATGTCATCCTACATAAGACACTAAATTAAAAATTATAAAACTCCTTATGAGTCTTTCGCACCCAATTCATCCTTATCACTTCCCAGAAAGATGCCAGGAAGCACCAAAACTTCACTCCTTCACCCAATAAAAGCAGATATATTAGAAATATTTAGATATCTTTGGAATTCTCTATATTTTAATAGTTTACGTTATAAGAGCTATCCTATTTCTTAAATACACAATGTAAGAAGTTATTCAATAAAGATGGGTCACCCTGCCCTAGCTTATTTTTATAAGGTTAAGTGAGTTTGTTTTTAAGGGAGTTTGTTTTTCTGAAAGAAACATCTAGGGTATCACATGATAAACCATATAGTATTCCAAAATAATTTCAGTACAGAAGTAGAAGACTGTCTGCCAGTAAACTCTAAGACTTTCCTAACATAGAATTGAGAAAAGAATTTTCATTTTGATTGCTTTACTTGATAAAGTTTTGAGTGCTAGTATTCATATTTTACATTCCAACAGGCTAACCTATTAACTTCATCAGTGGCTGAAACACAAAAATCTAAGTTCTATTTTATCTAGCCAAATTGTAGGATACAGATCTGACTCAATATGTTTGGATGTCCCCTCCAAATCTCATGTTGATATGTGCTCCCCAGTGTTAAAGGTAAAACCTGGCTGGATTAGTCTGTTCTAGTACTGCTATTGACAAATACCTGTGACTGGGTAATTTATAAGAAAAGACGTTTAATTGGCTCATGGTTCTGCAGACTGTACAGGGAGCATAGTGGCATCTGCTTCTGGGAAGGCCTCAGGAAGCTTCCAATCACAGCAGAAGGCAAAAAGGAGTACCGGCACATCACATGGCAAAAACAGGAGCCAGAGAGACAGAGGTGGGTGCGGGCCTGGGGAGAGGTGACACACATTTTTTAAATGACCAGATCTTATGTGAACTCACTGTTATGAATACAGCACCAAGCCATGAGTGGCCCCAGGACCCAAACACCTCCCACAAGACCAACCTGCAGCACTGGGAATTATAATTCAACATGGTATTTAGGTAGCAACAAATAAATACCCAAACTATATAAAGGTGTTTGGGTCATGGTCGCAGATTCCTCAAGAATGTCTTGGAGCCAGCCTTGCAGTAATAAGAGAGTTCTCACTCTGTCCACGTGAGATCTGGTTGTTTAAAAGAGTGTGGAATGCCCCCTCTTATTCCCGTTAGCCATATGATACCTGCCATGTAATGTCTTCCCTGTGATTATAAGCTCCCTGAGGCCTTCACAAGAAGAAAACACTGGTACCACATTTCCTATACAGCCTGCAGAACCATGAGTTAATTTAACTTCTATTCTTTGTAAATTATGCAGCCTCAGGTAGCAACACAAGGATAGACCAACACTTTCTAGTTGGAGATATAAGATATCTTTGTGTCTCTGTGTGAATATGTGAGGGACTGTGTTAAGGAAAATTGCCTGTGTTTCAAACGCAGGAATTTCCCAACGCCGTACCTCCATCCACGCCCCCATCCAGGAATGTAAAGTTCCTTTTTTAAATTCCCCTCACATGGGCTAGGTAGAAATTCCAGGTGAGCTGTTGTGTTGGAAAATCCGCAAAAAGCCAGGGAAAGAGAGGTTCTGTTGTGAGCCCAAGCAACCAATCTGGGTTCAGAGTCGAAGATCAGTTCACTCCAGAGGAAGTTAGAAAGAACTCCTCTAATTGAACAGAACATGAATGGGGTGGGAATAAATCCAGGATTAAAATCCCCCTGCCCTTTACCTGTGCAGATTTCCCTCTCTGGGATTCCCTCCCACAACAATGCGGGAGCTGTCTTTCCCTCCCTCCCTGTAGGGATATCCCCTCGGATTCCCCTCCCACAGCAGCATGGGAACTCTCTCTCTCTCTCTCTCTCTCTTTCTCTTTCTCTCTCTCTCTCTCTGCCTAATAAATAGCTTTCTGCCAGACTCTTTGAGCCCGATATCTACAGTACTTGAATGGTAAGTTCACCGCACCACCAGGGCCTCTTCCCCATTCTTGGGGCAAAGAGAGGCCAAGAACCTCGGGCACAACAAACTGGGAAGAGAGCTGAGCCGCAGAAAACATATGAACAGTTAGCATTTACAAACTTGTATCTGTCTACTTTCTCTTGTTTAAAATAAGAAAAAAAAAAAACTTCAATAAATGGGATTATGGAAGGTCAGCAAAGGGTGTGTTTGAGATGTTTGGGTAGTTAAGTGGGCATTTTCACAACATGGCTTCCCCTGCGGCATGTTTAGTTGTGATATTTGACAGATATCCTTGCAGTTTAAGATGACACTTTTAAAATAAATTCTCTCCTAATGATAAAAATAAATATCTATACCTTAGCCTTAAACAATTTTAGCATATAAGGTATAATGAACAGAGTTTGAATCCCAACGTAATTTAGTACAATATTTTTTACTCAGTACTGTGGGACTAGGCACCTAATGGACAATTGTGATGCTTTAATTATACGTGCTAACTTGGATAGGCTGTGGTACCTTGTTGTTTCATCAAATACCAGTCTGGATGTTGCTGTGAAGGTGTTTTCCAAATGTGATTAACATTTAAGTTATACACTATGAGTAAAGCAGATTACCTTCCGTAATGTGGATGGGCCTCATCCAATCAGTTGAAAGCCTTAAGGGCAAAGACATCAGTTTCCTGAGGAGAAAGAAATTCAGATTCAACACTGCAACACAGAACTGCTCCCTGAGATTCCAGTCTGCCTGGCTTGCTCTGGAGACTTTCAACTCAAGACTTCACCTTTAGCTCTTACCTGAATTTACAGCCTGCTGGCTTGCCCTGAATATTTAGGAGTTGACAGTGCCAACAATCCTATGAGCTAACCCCCTAAAACAGATCTCATTCCTGTAATCCCAGCTTTTTGGGAGGCCAAGTCAGGTGGATTACCTGAGGTCAGGAGTTCAAGACCAAGCTGACCAACATGGTAAAACCCCATCTCGGCTAAAAATTAAAAAAATTAGCTGTGTATGGTGGTGGGCACCTGTAATCCCAGCTATTTGGGAAGCTGAGGCAGGAGAATTGCTTGAACCTAGGAGGCGGAGGTTGCAGTGAGCCAAAGTGATACCATTGAACTCCAGCCTGGGCAACAGGAGTGAAACTCCATCTCAAAAAATTAATTAATTAATTAATTAATTAATTTTGTTCTTTCTCCAGTTTTATATGTTTTTATAAAATAGGATATATAGAGATATATGTGTATATATCCTATTGATTTAATATAGTCAATAACTAGGACAGACTGAATATTTATAGCATAACAGAATAATTTGGCTCTGAAACTATTCACATACATAACTAATGGCTGAATTTTTCGGTAAACTCAGAACACTACAAAAGCTGTTTAGCTTCATTGTGTCCTTCCTTTCTGAGCTACAGGAATACAAGGTCTTAACACTATGTACTGATTTAGTTAGATCCCTTCACCACCTTAGCATTATTGTCTTCTTCATTTAACCTTTTGCATTAATCTATGGGATTATCAAGTGCCCTTAATTTTTCTTACAAAGCTTTCTGATGATGCATTTACACAACCAGGAGCTACGTAGCCCAGGGCAGCACAGTCAGAAAAAATAGCCCATAATACCACAAGATTGTGAGAATAAAAAACGTCAGTATTATCACCATATACTATTTGACAGCCATGGATTTAGAAAGTAGATGTTCACAGAGAAACTCAGAGAGAATAGGTACTTCTATTATCATGCTTACAAGAAGTTTCAAACCTCCAGCAGTGATCTCTGGCTGTTACCTTCTACATCCAAATATCAGAAGGGTATATTTGCCCCTAGGCTTAACAATAATCCCATAAACGTATTGCTTGCTTTTACAAAAAGTCTCTTTAGTAGAAGGAAACAAATTAGAAGTGTCTAGAATGGGTGTCGAGTAAAGTAACCAACAGAGTACATACCTTTTGTTCCTCAATTTTGAAATGCACATTCCTTCCCACATTTACACTTAAAAAGCGATAATACCTCATTTATTCTGATATAATTATTATGTATTGTATAAATGTATCAAAATATCTCATGTACTCCGTAAATATATATATACATACTATATACTCATAAAAATAAAAGTAAAATAACAGTAACATAGCTTTGCATAATACAAACGTATTTGCTATTTTTAGACGATTCTTGGATTTTATCCTGCCTGCTATAACAGAAAGGATTCAGTGTCTAAGACGTATTTTTCTTTGTACCACTTTTGTGGCATCATTCTTATTCTCTCTCACAAGTAAAATTACTCTCCCTTTCTTTCCTATTGATCCAGTAATATGAGGACTCCAAGAAGCCTTCATCTTAGTCTCTAGTACAATAAAACCATTACTGTGTTCCTTGGTAGAAACATGTCTCTGTTTAATACATAGATCTCGAATCATCAGTTCATCTATAGTCCTGGGATGAAGGCAAACATTTTGTCAGTGGCTCATCAGGTGAAATATTTTCCGGTCTACATATTCCGTCTGTGGGAGAAACAACACTCTGTACATGGTCACTAATTTAAAACATGTGTTTCATCCCATAGGTGGATCGCACAGCCTTGCAGGGCATTGCCTGTCAGATGGCATCATTTCCACCACACTGTAATATTATAATAATAGGACAGACCATTCCATCATTCTGCAATGTCAGCTGCTTCTGATGATGTGGTACATGGAAACAACAATGAAACATATAGGTGTCAGATCATTGCTTTACTTCCTTTGGCTGAAAAGTAAATTATTTTATCAGAACCAATTCTGTGTTTAATGCAAAGATGGTGATTACAGCATTCAGTGATCTACAAATGGTGCTGCTTTCTGAAGATTCTCAATCCTTTTTGTAACCAGTGTCTAGGGTAATCAACATGCTAACAGGCATCTAGTATATTATAGAAAGTTTGCCATATCAAGAACTGCCAATATAAACCCCCCGGAGCCGGGGCAGTGTGAAGAAGAAGAGGCGAGAGCGACCCCCGGACCGACCAAAGCCCACGCGCCGCTGCATCCCGCGCTCAGCGCCTACGTCCCGCCGCCGTCGCCACCATGCCCAAGAGAAAGGCTGAAGGGGATGCTAAAGGAGATAAAGCCAAGGTGAAGGACGAACCACAGAGAAGATCCGCGAGGTTGTCTGCTAAACCTGCTCCTCCAAAGCCAGAGCCCAAGCCTAAAAAGGCCCCTGCAAAGAAGGGAGAGAAGGTACCCAAAGGGAAAAAGGGAAAAGCTGATGCTGGCAACGAAGGGAATAACCCTGCAGAAAATGGAGATGCCAAAACAGACCAGGCACAGAAAGCCGAAGGTGCTGAAGATGCCAAGTGAAGTGTGTGCATTTTTGATAACTGTGTAATTCTGGTGACTGTACAGTTTAAAATACTATTTTTTATCAAGTTTTATATAAATGCAGAATTTTGTTTTACTTTTTTTTTTTTTTTTTTTTTTTTTTTTTTTTTTTTTTTTTTTTTTTTTTTTTTTTTTTT
>NW_016107322.1:12262221-12264993 GCF_001604975.1 Cebus imitator
TTGTTAGTCAATATAGATTCATTTCACTGTCCATCTCCCCTTCCAGGAAAAGCAGTTCCTGTGGAAAATTATTGGTTTTTGTCAGAAAAGTTTTCCTTACCCATTGTATTAGTCCATTCTCATACTACTAATAAAGACATATCCACGACTGGATAATTTACAAATAAAACAGTTTTAATTGACTCACAGTTCCGCAGTGCTGGGGAGGCCTCAAGAAAGTTGCAACCATGATGGAGGAGAAGCAAACATATCCTTCTTCACATGGCCGCATCAAGGAGAAGTGCAGAGCTGAGTGGAGAAAAAGCCTCATAAAACCATCATGAAAACTCCCTCACTACCAAGAGAAGAGCATGGGGTAACCACCCCCACAGTTCGATCACCCCCCACCGGGTCCTTCTCACAACACATGGGGATTATGAAAACTACAGTTCAAGTTGAGATTTGGGTGGGGACACAGCCAAACCATATCACCCATTGTCCATCAGGGTTACCCTGAAGCAGTGGTGTTTCAGCTTACATCAGTATTTTAAAAATCTGTATATTAGTCTTGAATTATTTTTTCTAGTTCATTCCCTGTACAGTAAGAATTTCCACGTGACCATAAATGAGGGTTTAGTTGCCAGTGCAGCATGAATATATTCACTGAGAATTCACCTACTGATGCAACTTGTGATTTCTCAACCAGCTTTAGTCAGCATATATATATATATATATATATATATATATATATATATGGGGATTTCTCGACCAGCTTTAGCCATAATGCATGCATGGCCAGTAGCAATATATATATATATATAGTGTGTGTGTGTGTGTGTGTGTGTGTATACTATATATGTTGTATTATATATACATATATATTATATAGAATAATATATATATCCAAATATATATATTGCTACTATATATATATATACACATACACACACACACATATATATATGTGTGTATATGTGTGTGTGTGTGTGTGTGTGTGTGTATATATATATATGGAGCAAACACTAAGGTGCCTGGGGAAAAAAGCAGATCGTCCTGTCACATGACTGAAATGTGATGCAGAGAGGGCATTCTCATGATATACAAAAGAGATCTAAGTGTGTATATATATGTTGCTACTGGCCATGCATGCATTATGGCTTCATGAATAAACAAACATCCATTTCACAAAAAGCAGATCAAGTTTATGCTCATTTTGTATCACATATTTAAGTATTCTGGTTCTACTAGGACCTAATTTAAGTACTCTGTTTCTACTAGGACCCAATCTTGTTGTGCTCTAGATTGGGCAACAAGAGCTAAACTCCATCTCAAAAACAAAACAAAACAAAAACTCATTGCATAATGACAGCACTCAGAATTCGTTTTTACTCTCTACACACTTTTTTGTCTCTTGCATTAATGAAAATGTCAAATATCTTCACCTTCCACCCCTAAATCATACTATAGTGAACATTTTATTTTAACGGGAATATCCTGTTATATAAATGGACCAGAGATGATGCCTGTGTATGAACCTAAAATGACCCCTATGCTGTTTGCCTCTTCACAGTAGCTTAGATTACATTAACCTAAAGACTGCCAGCACCAAACCCAACTTCTTACACATAAACAATTGTTTCAAAGATAGCCATAATAAACAAATTGTTAGCCATTTATAGCCTACCAATGTTGCATACTTCAAAAAACTACACCCAGTATTTGCCAACCATAGGTTAGACGAACCCTGTAGTTGTAAATATATTTTTTAAAAGCCCAAATTGCTACTACACTTTGAGGCTCTCTGTTTCAGGTACTCCCTACCTGGCTGCTGAGCTATGTCACCTAGGCACATCAACACCCTCTCGAATTTCCACTCCTCTCCTCCCCAACTAGGTCTCTTGCACATTCCCCTTCTGGCAGTGGCCTTTTGCTGCTGTCTTTAACATGTCTTTTTCTGCCCTTCTCATAGACCCCTATTCAAGCTCCACCCAATAAAGCTTTTTGTATTTTATTGTCTCTTGTAGTCTGGTCTCTTTCTCGATCAGCCCCACGCTCTCAAAATTTAGCAAACTTCCAACCACCTGGCAATTAATATGCTTAGCTTACAAGCTTTTGAGGCCATTTTATCAATTGTCAGTCTTTCCAAAACCTCACAGAAAGGAAGGCAATCTTCAGTTACAGAGAGATGCAGGAGGAAGGGAAATGAGAAGTTTAAGAATGTGAACAGTGAAGGGCCACAGGTGGATTCTATGTCTCTCAAAAACACAAAGAGAAGCCACTTAGTGTTTGAAACATCAAAATTATTGGTGGTCTGGGAGCCTGAGGTGGGTGGAACACCTGAGGTCAGGGGTTTGAGACCAGTCTGACCAACATGGTGAAACCCTAGCTCTACTAAAAATACAATATTTAGCCGGGTGCGGTGGTGGGTGCTTGTAATCCCAGATACTTGAAAGATTGAGGCAGGAGAATCGCTTGAACCTGGGAGGCAGAGGTTGCAGTGAGCTGAGATTGTGCCTCTGCACTCCAGCCTGGGCAACAAGAACAAAACTCTGTCTCAAAACAAAACAAAACAAAAAATGGCGGTCATATGAACACAGTGTGAAAAAAATTATGTACAGAATTCAGACAATAGTAATACTAGACAGACTCTAGTGCAGGGAAATGGCAGCAGAGAGATAACAACCAATGGCAGTAGGAGAAAAAAATGTGTCCCCAGATGCTCCCTATGTTGCTAATTACAATATTTCTTAAAAACCAAATGTAATTTCTGTTTGTGCCAGTCTCTCTCTCTCT
>NW_016107322.1:12265003-12291505 GCF_001604975.1 Cebus imitator
TTTTTTTTTTTTTTTTGAGCTGTTGGCTCTATGATTCATGTCCTTAGTTTCTCTGCTGGAACAGTAAAAAAAAAGGAAATTAACACAAACACTTTTGCTTCTTTTCTCTAAAGCACTGAAATAATAGAGAAAAAAATGAAATGTTGATTATATGGTAGCACGAGATAGGAACAGGAAAAGGATGATTTTTATGAGCTCATGTTCTTGCAACACAATTCATCAGTTTAAAATTCAAATGCTTGTCAAACAAGACAAGTTCTGCATGGTTATAACTTGGAAGCACGATAGCTATTGATTTTTAAATTTAGATTCTTTGTCTTTTTTGATTCATAGGAATGCACTGAGTTTAGTAAAATTTACTGCAATTTTAGTGGGAAGCAAATGACACAGTAAATATAAGAAAATAACTCAAGAAAAATGCTCAAAAAGTATTTTTCAGAGAATTGTGTATGCTCACAGGGCAAGCACATTTGTCAGGTTTTCCAGTACAGAACTGATTATAATATTCTCCCTTTCCTTTTCTTGAGGCGACACATTGAACTATAAGTCACAATTTTTGGCTCAGACAATAAAATTGTTACACGTATATTTTTCATGCATGCTGAAAGAGGAAACCAATTAAAACCTATAATATGTTTCATATTCACTAAGATTATTACATTTGTTTATTAGGATGTATAACCTCAAAAGTTATATTTACAATGGTTTTTGATAAGACTGAAAATAAGCAATAACAACATTTATTGCAGACACAAAGCCTGAAATTAAAACTGATTTTAAAATCAAAGGTAATAATAATATACCTTATTAGAATGACTACTGTTTAATAACATAATCAAGTGATAGTTTAAAAAACAACTATGTAAAATAACAAATCTGAATAATATTAAGTATACAAGAGTTTAATTAAGATACAATAGTAATAAAGTTAATTTCATCATTAAAAGGTTAAGAGTCTTCCCTATTCATGTTATGACCTAGCTTTACTTATCAAGCAATTTTGGGGATATTTAGAGGGTGATCATTCAATTCTATGTAAATGTGTACATATACAGCTTATACTGATTTTTCTTTGTGCCTGAATATTACAATATTATTTCCAAATACTATCTTAACCCTATCCTACTGATGTCTTTTTCAAGTTAGTAATATCTGATAGTTAATTTATAGACAATACAAGAAAAGAAACCTAGTGACTTAATTTTGATGAAGAGTATGCCAAAAATATGACTAGATATTTCTTCCAAGATTAGCTTATAAATATACGCTGCCTTCCATTTTGCTCACTTCTCTTGATCTCTTGTTTGCTCACTCTGATGGAATTATGTGAGCTACTGTGATGGGAGCTTCCTTTAGAGAGACCAATGCGACCAAAACAAAAAAACACCTGAGTCCTCTGGCTAATAGCCAGGGAAAAACTGAAGCCTGACATTCAACAGCTGAATCCCATTCACAGCCAGGTGCGTGAGTGAGACGGGAAGTGGATCATTCCCCAATTAAGCCTTGAAATGACTACAGCTCTGCTTACTTCAGTTGTAGCCTTATGAGGGATTTCTGTGTCTGAAGCCACTAAGCTCGTTCAGATTCCTGACTCACAGAAACTAACAGAAAAATAAATGTTTGTTGCTGTAAGTCACCAAGTTATAGGGTAATTTATTATACTGCAATAGATAATTAAGACACATGGTTTCAATGAAAGCCTCAAAGCAGCAGGTAGAGAGATGTCATGGCACATTCTTTACATGAGATGATAGCAAGGTGCATAGACATGCTCAGCACAGTTGTGCTGGGCTCTGGTATGTGACATAATGTTATATTGATGGGGAGATGTATGTTTTAGTCCATTCATTGTATCCTTAGATTCATTTGTGCCTCACATTTAATCTATACTGTCAAACAGTCATCAACTTTGAGGTTTTTGATTAATAGATAGATAGTAGGTGGATATATAGATTAAAGGAGGTTAGTTAACTATAGATCTCATAGTTGTACTTGCTCCCAAGGCAAAATAGTGTGTCATCTGCCTTCACTGTCATCCATCCTAGAGTTCCCTTACACTTTTTCCAGCACTTCAGTTGGCTTAAATTGGTTGATTATTGAGATAATCCAGATTCTCATGTTTGGGAGGTCAGACTACCTGTTTCTATAATTCTTCCTTCAGAGTTATTACCAGAATAGAAGTCCAAGTGTGGGGCTCAATTTCCACATTTACATCACCTTAATCTCATTTTATTTCAGCATCACTATCTCCTGATAATAATCAGAATCAATTACATTGTCAAAATAATGAAAGCAGCAATTCCCTTTTTTTTTTTCTCTTCTTGTTCACTAGCATAAGAAGCCCAAAATGATATGGTGATACATGTATGAATTGAGTGACAATTATAAGAAAAACTGCTACCACGTTCAGAATGAAAAGGGAACAATGTGGTTCACTTGAGATCAAATGACTGGCAGCGTTTCTCAGCCGATGGTGCAATATCAAGATGTTACTTTCTTCTCAGCAGCTGACTGGTGAATGCCTAGCATTGCCACTTGCCAGCAGTCTTAATGAGACGCATCCCTCGCCATTAGAGCTATCAATAGCCTCCATTCCTGCCACTTTGACTACCATATTTATACTCACTGTGCACGCACTAGGCTGGTAGAGAACACAGGCTGGTTAATCCTCATAAGACAAATCAGCCTACTTCATTTATGCATGCAATTGACCAGTGCTTCCTCTGTGGTGAATGATATTTAGTGGCCATTGACATGAAATACAAGCAACTACCAATTTCGTGCCTATTTTCTATAAATTGCCTCACATGCCTCTTTTAAAGACTACTTTGTTTCTGAATTTCTAAACTCTTCTTCTGACTGTCTAGTTAACTAAATGATTCTCATTGCCCAGTAGGGTGTATATAGTTACACTAAGTCACTTATTTATATTAACGGAAGATCTAACAAATCTCTAAGTTCTGCCTGATAAAGAATATCTGCTGCCTTTTAGGATCGCTACTGACAAGAACTATAGGACTTGCACACACATATTAGGCTGACTCATCTGTGAACCAAGCCAATAATTTCCTTCTTCCATCATATTTTAGTAGGAACCACCATTAATCCATATGTGTATGCTGAGATAAAAGTTGCAATAGAGTTCCCATGGGTATCTGGGAACCCATAAATTGGCCCCCAGGATCTGTCTAGGAAAATTTTCTAATGGTTGCAACTGCATTTGTCCAATATGATAACTGAGTGAGTCCAATAATATATAGTTCACGTGGTGCAGCTCCGACTGCACTCACTTCATTTCCCACAGTCAGGTGCTCAGCTCCACTAGCAACAGCAGTTGCATTTTGAACAATGAGGAATTCTTTGCTGGTGTACTGCAAAACCCAAGTGTGTAGGCTGCAAATATCTTAATGAGATTTGCCGTAGACTCCACTACCTTCATATCTGTGATGAACACCCCTAGCACTACCTAGCACTCTTGGATCTGCTCTGTCATATGAGCCAAATGACAGAAATTTTGCACCATATTCTGAAAATTATGTGGAAGCCTCTCTTGCTATGATGACTACCCAAATCTGGGAGCCTTCTGAATCACCTCATACATTAATCGGAGGAGTAATCAGAGGGGAAATACATGTTGACAAACAGGCCCGAATAATGACTGAATCTATTAGCAGTAGATCATGCTGGCTACAATAAATTATTTTGAATATTAATGAGCTGCTATTCCCTGCCACCAGATTATTAGTCCCATGAAAATTTTGCTGTAATTTGAAAATACCCTGTGGAGATTTTTTTTTCTGTCTATAGCATACATTTGTCCTCCTAGTGCTTCCAGAGTTCCTTCCACTTCCTGATAATAGAACCTAACACTATGTTGCCAAAAGTATAATACAAAACAAAGTTCTGAGGAACATCAAAATAATCAAGTCTTTGAAGTCTGTATAGTGACAAAAATGACTATATAAAAATCACTGTGGGATGATATTGCCTTGTCATGGTTATGTGAAGGCAAACTGACTGTGATCCTTTTGGAAAAGAAGATATGATCCAGATCAATAGCAGCATAGAACGTATGTTGATTAGTTCTTGTTAAAGTACTATATCCATCACAGCATCCACTATTGAAGCTACAGCTTGATTAAATTTCTATAGTTTTTATTATCTGACCATTGTAAGGGCAGTAAGATTTTTAATGACATCCTGGTGACTCCCAAGGATGATTTGTTTGCAAATAGTTTTTACCTGTGATACCTGGTTAGAGAATCTGGCTTGACTAATGGGCTCAGGGGACATTAAAAGACTCGACTAGGAGCTAGGACCTTATACTCTTGTGAAATCAAGGTTTATCACATATTATGTTGGCTAAACCTGGAAGCAAACCTCATGCATGTGCCAAAGGTGTCTGTGTCTGGATGTCTCTCAGACCCACAATGCTTGTCTGCACTCTTTCTCTTTAGGCAATAAATTATTTGCCTTTAAATAAAAATCTTTATGACTGTGTCATGGAGTCATCTGAGTTTTTTTCAAATATCTGGTCTTGAAAAATTTTGCATAGGGGAAGGCTAAAGAAGATAAATTTAATTAGTTGGCTTCAGCTGTGTGTAACTGTAGTTCAAACTTGCTTAAAACTCATTCAGAAAAATCAAGGTTAACAATTGAAATACTGAAGGATTGGGAGGCTGGTTCTTCCAATGAGCTTATTCCCTATTTATTGAGTGTTGCCTAAGATCAATTAATACTTCTATACTTGGAGGTCATGCTTATAGGTAGACTGAAGAGCTTTTTCATCTCTGGCAAAGTTTCAACATGTAAGACGGAGAAATGTCTTAATTGGAAGCTTTATATCCTGAGTACTGGGAAAATACTTGAAATTGTTTACTACAGTTTTTACAAAATCATGTGGACCCATGGGCTTATCACAAGCATCTGCTACATTGTTTTAAAAACAATGTTTGTGTCTATATGAGCATGTGAAGAGAGGAGCGAAGGTTAGAGTTTGAGTAAGAGACATTAAACATTTAAGATTTTTTAATAAAATAGAAACACTTTTTATTCTTAAAGAATGTTGCTGATTTATCTGCTCACTCTCCTTCACCACCGTGGAATAATTCCAAGATCAAAAGTAACATTATTCAAAACTATTTTGAAAAAAAAGAATAACTGTAGAAGTGGCTTCACAGGAGAAAAATATTATTTTTACCTTATCCATGACTTATTTCTAAGACAACAATATCATGCTATTTTACCATTTATGTGATTCATCTTGTCTAATGGTCACCCCACACATGGCTTTGCACGCCCAGGGCTCAGAATTTCACACAGGTCTAACCAATAACCAGATGTCATTACTTTGGAGGAATGAGCAGGGAGAGCATGTGATCCACCAATTAAGGACAGTTAGGTGCTTTCCCTAAAACTAACATCTAGATACTGGAAGAAAAAAACCATCTATTTCCTGAGTTCTCTATGCCATGAGAATATGAATCATGGGCTGTTGACCATCCTCCTTATGATTTGGATAAAGCCCGTCAACAAAATGAAGACAAGCAAAGTAAGGCATGAATAAGACGTGGGTTAATGAGATAGTTCTTGAAACCTTTGAGAACTTGCGGCTGCCATCCAAAATCCATAGTTTGAATTGCCTTTGTATCATTTAAAGATATCTAACTCTGAAATATTTTTTTTATTTTCCTTTGGAGGAATGAGCAGGGAGAATATACGATCCATCAATTAAGGACAATAGGTTATTTCCCTAAAACTAATATCTAGATACTGAAAGAAAGAAGCTATGTATTTCCTGAGTTCTGTATGCCATGAGAATAAGCTTACTTTAATTTTGTTTCAGTTAAAAAATAAATTCCTGACTAAAATATAAAATATAGCATAAATCAAAACAACTTAGCTACAACAAATACAACTATTATTTTCTCCATGTCTAACTAATTAAATACCATTTTTCAAGAACTTTACTATTCGAGGCTTTTAGCTTTACAAAATATTATAAATTGTCATGGGAAAATTGATGAAAAAAGAGACATGTTTAACAGTTAATGTGACTGAAATTTTGGGAATAGGAGCTATGACATATGTCATTGCAAATTTTAACATCATAAAATTTTAAGAACGCCTAGTTAAATATTTTAATTACCTTAAAATATTCTGGTATACAATTTATATTTTATCCGAATGCATATTCTTAAAGAATTGGTTAATGTGATGCTAATGACATATTACATTCATAGATAGTAAGAAAGACAAGATGAAAGTTTTAAAAATGGCCATGAATGCTGGCAGTAGACACAGGATAGAGCACTCCACTGAGTACGAACAGTTTGCAGAATGTCAACAGTATTAGACAAGACCCTTATGGTCCATGGTGAAATTATGCAAATATAAGCATACTTTGTAATCCCATCCTAACATAAGATGAACAAAATTGAACTACACAAACAGAAAATTTACTGTGCAAACCCCTATTTGTACTGTCTAAAATTAATAAGTACAGCGTCTTTACCAATTACAATTCTAGTCATGCTCCCACATCTTAAATAAAATGAATACCTGTATATCCCATCCCCAAATTGCTCACTGTCTGGAGACCATTCAATGCTTAAAACCCCTTACTTCTTAAAGGCTTTCCGAAGAAATAGCCCAAAATGACTCCTTTTCTCTAGGTCAATTTCCTAAGGTGTCTATTCTTCTTGAGACTGCAGATTAATTTTGCACTCTCCTTGGGACAGAAGTCAAATTTAGTTGGACTTCAGGTGTGTCTCTAATAGTTTTCTGGTACTGGGTATCATGGGTAACAAAGATGTGCATGTGTATATTTTTGCATGTGTGCACTGTATATAGTATTTTGGAGAATAAAGAGCAAAATTCAGCAGTGACTACAGATTAGTAATATCTAATTTTATCACAAATTTTGTTTACATTTTTAATAAACTATATGTTTATATAAAAAATTTACTAGAATGTATATATTATATAAAATTTATTTTTATATAAAATATGTATTTAATACAGATATACAATATGTTAAACATTAAAAAAATTAATCCTAAAAAATTTTTTAATCCAAAATTACATAAAAATCCAAAACTTAGAATAGGCAAAAATATCAAAACCAAAGAAGTAATATTGGGGTATATGCAGTACCTTATTCTTTTTTTTTAATTGCATTTTAGGTTTTGGGGTACATGTGAAGAACATGCAAGATTGTTGCACAGCTACACACATGGCAGTGTGATTTGCTGCCTTCCTCCCCTTCACCTATATCTGGCATTTCTCCCCATNTCTTAAACATATTTAGAGTGACAGTATTCGTGATAGTATAACATTGGAATAAAGGTAGATCTATAAAACAATAGAACAGAAGAGACTCCAGAAATAGACTCACATGTATGTCAATTGATTTTTGACAAGCTTCTGACTTAGTTCAGTGGAGAAGTAATAATGAAATAATTAAAAACATGCCACCTTGGGATATTGGCTATTTAAGTTAAAGACACTTGAAAAACAGCAGGTGCAGAAAGATCACCCTGATCTTTGTGCTGTTTCTTAAAAGCAGAAGATGAAATTTCCATGTGAAAGATATTCTTTCTATGCTAAAAGAAAAGGCAACATCTTTGTCCTAAAAGATGAGAATTCAAAACCAGGAGGATTCTGTTCAGGCTCTTCTAAAATTACTGTGGTCCTTTAAGCTTTTCCACATAATTTAGCTGCTTCTTCACAACTAACTCTTCTTTTTCCAAATCTGTATACAGTATAGGTACTAGACTCTAACTGATTCTTCAGGTCTTCCTTTCTTTATGAGGGACCCTGTGCCTGTAAAACACGTAAAATGCATATAGTGCTTTCCTCCTCTTAACCTGTTAAACCAATTTAATTCTCAAACCCAGCCAAGACTCTAAAAGTGGGGAAGAAGGTAGAGTTTTTCCTATGTAACCTTATCTACGATAAGATTTTCAAGAAATGGTGCTGAAGCAATTGAACACCCATGTGCAAAAAGATGAAAATTACTTCTTACCTCACATCATACAAAAACTGGCATTTTTGCTGTTACATGAAGATAGATATAAATTTACTATGTATCCCAGCAATTCCACTCCTAGGTATTTACTTAAGATAGATTAAAATGTAAGTGTACATAAAGACTTGTACACAAATGTACCTTGTGGCTACTTTTATACCAAAAGTTGTAAACAGCCCACGTGTGTATCCTGTCAGGACTGGTTAAATACATTGTTTTACATACATATGATGAAATAGTACTCGGTAATGAAAATAATGACAGCAAAGCTGAAAACCACAGCTTTGACTGCCTGATGAAGCTGAGGTTAGATAAAGATTGACTTCAAAGGGACTTAGAGAAACTTTTGTGGATGATGGAAATAGTCTACATTTTGATTGTGATAGTGTTTATGTGATTATATACACTTGTCAAGCACATTGAACTGAAAATCTAGGAACAGTAGATTTTCTTGTAAGTTATACCTCAGTATGACTAAAAACTAAAAATAAGCACTGTGCCAGGTAAAATTGCAGGTAGCATACATTTAGAAGCAGAAACATTAATGATAATTAATTGCAATAGTCCAATTTTAAAGTAACTGGAATCTGGACTTATCTTAAGGTAAAAATGAAAAAAATGGTCAAATAAAGAATTTTTTAAAATAATGAATCTATAAACTGTATGAAAATATGGGTTATGAAAAGGAAAAAGAGCAAAAATGAGAAATATGTTTAATCTCACAAGTGCAGAACATGCATGTCAGCGACAGAAATGATGAATTTGGAAATAAAAGTCATCTGAGCATCAAAGGCAAATGAACTAAACTTTAGGCAATATTGAGGAAATTGTGGGGCATTCAAAGATTAGGAAATGTCAAGTTATAAATAAGATGAATGGTTACAGCTGAAGATGCATATTTTGGAATCAGATTAAGAAACTTAAAACTAGAGAGCAATCGAAATATTTTTCATTTATACAGCATTTGAAGTATGACAAAAAGGGTTCCCAGAAATTTATTTGCTATGCAAAATATAATACTATTATTTGGAGATATAGAATTGGGGTTCCCAATCTGATTCAGTCCACAGGTTGTGTTATTTCCCATTCCGTCTCTTATTGACATCTCAGACATGGATAAGCTCTCTGAGGCACGTAATGTGGAGACAGTAGAAACAATATAATAGTATTTAATAATGGCTAAGTATTTATATCAATCATGTGATGAGCATCTTATTTTCATTTCTTTATTCAGTCTGAAAAATAGCACTTAAAATAGCAGGAAGTGTTATTAGCTTTATTTTACTATAAGAAAACAAAGGTCTAAGAAAGTATTAATAAATTTATCATACTTAATAGCATATTCAGATACATTGTAGAAATCAGGGGCTTGAAGCTGAGTTGATCAGATCTGAGTAATTTGGGCACCAATTATGGAAAAATAAAGACCATTATGACAAATAATACATAACAATACAAACATTTGTTAAGCCTACATGTCAGATGCAATCTAGCATGTTGTCCTCAAATCTAACATAGATTTTAATTTCATGTTGCTTGTTTGTAACAGCAGTCAATTTGCATTTCCAGTCACATATAATGACCTGATCTGATTTTAGTCAAACGGAGGATATATATGTAAAGCAATGAAAACAACCCTGTTAAATATTAAGTGTAGAAAATTATGAAAACAATACTTGATCAAAGAATATAAGGGCTATTTTTAAAGAAATTCTCTGAAAGTAAAAGAGTTTGCATTACAAGTTAAAGGGAAATTTTCTGTTAATTAATATTACTGTACACATCCTAATGAAAGGTTTCTTTTTTTATAAAGGTGAAGTATAACTTCAAATATGCTTATCTGAGATTCTCTCCAAAAAAAATGATTTTTAAGGCATGATTCCAAGAAAATGCAAAATATATATATATATACATATTTTTTACATTATCTTCATATATCATGTTCTTTTTCTTGGCCAATAAACAAGGACAATACATTATTGCATGAAAATATATACAATGTTTATTATGATATAATGTCATTGAAAGTTCCCAAATCAATCAATGTATTTAAACATTGAAAAAAATTATTTCTAATTCTGTTTTGGAAATGTTTTGAAGTTACTTTTCATTATCTTATAATTTATGAAGTGTCATTTTTAGCCCACTGACTGATCATTTGTCATTCTTTATAATGAGCCCAGGAAAGAGTGGTACAAGTCACTTTTATTTAAACAAATTCAATACACGAAACATAAACATACATTGATATGTGTTCATTCATGTTTCAAAATCCTTATGAACACTCAGGCAGTTGGTCTATGTGTATTTCTGAAACAAAAAGTTAAAAATATTTGGGTAATATATTTCTCAGGGTAAAAAGCAGTGCATGTGTCATGTTTTTTCTACTCAAATTTAAATGCTGTAATAAAATTGAATATATTTGTTAATGTGATCTCTTGTAACTTAAATTTTTAATTAAGAAAATGTTGATACTTACTTTTTAAGGTACATAGTTTTCATCATTGTTTCAAGTTACGTAATTGAGAAGCCTGCATTTCATTCAAAACAGTATAAGCGCTCAAAAAATATTGACTGACTGACAGGCTGCAGCAAATTTTGCATTTAAGTTTCAGCAATGTCATCATCTTAAGGACAAAAACTAACACACATGAATTCAAGTTGATAAATTATTTTTTCCTTTCTGTTTAGCTCTTACTTAGCCAGGATTTATTAAGACAGGGAAAAAGAAAAGGATGTGTGATTAGAAAACCAAAAGAACTTTGTGCAAATATAATACAGAAAATTTTACGCAGGACACTTATAACTTTTGTCAGCATCTTTCTCAATAGAAATTTGAAATTAGGAATTCCAATGAAACATTCCATTTGGCTAATATGGTACTTTTGTCTGCTTTTTTCTCTATGTATCTTTATTCCTGTCTATAACAATAAGATAAATATGAGACATATGGCTCTGATTTTCTTTTTTCTTTTTTTTTTCAAATTTTTGACAAGAGTAGTATTTGTTCATCTAATATTTTCTCCATATTAACTTGCATTTGTTAATTGATTTGATTTATGCATCCACTAATTTTACAAAAAGGTAAATAAGGTAAAGAAGAAAGATAACACTAAAGGTATGAACTCTTGATTATGTAAAGTCCCTAGTAAAAGTTTTGTATTAAGTTACCATCCATCAGTGAAATGCAGTCTTGTTTTTCCTACCAGTGAGAATTTTAACATTTATATTATTAATACTAATTTGCATATGTAAAACACTTTATAAAATATTTCTATTAACATTTTCCACTTAGCTATCTCCTGGTGTAGTCAGGACAGACATTTTACACATTAAGAAAAAAAAATTTATAATCAAAGAAAGCGGACTCATCAAGATTGAGACTCAGTTAACAATGAAATAGTGTTTGCAGCCCAGGTCTTCAGACACCAAGTATTATTTCCAAATTATCTTATCTCTGTAGCACACTGATCCTGAAGATTATTGAATCTAACAGAGGCACACAGTGTTCTCTGTGTATTAGTTCAGATTTTAAATGAAATTAACACACACTCAGTATAGCTTAGGTGGGCTACCCCATGGTTTTGCTTTGCGAATCAGAGTCTAAAGCAAATGGTCTCATAATGAAAAGGTGCAAGTGAAAGTGGAAACAGGGAAGAAAACTTAAATGCTTGCACCGGTAAGTTGTTTTTGAGTAAACTCATGACCCCGAGAGATGGTATGATCCTGAACTCAACATGTTCTTGATGCCTGGAGATCACATCAGTATGTTACGGTTTTTGGAGTACAAACCAGCCTAAGCTAAATATGCATGTATGTGTGTATGTGTTTGTATATGTGTGTGTGTGTGTGTGTGTGTGTGTGTGTGTGTGTGTATATATATATATATAATTACATATATAATCTGCATGTAATTATATATAATTAAAATATATATCATTTTAATTATATACATGAACTTAATATAATTATATATATTTAATTAATTTAAATACATGCAGTAGATTTTTTCCATTTCAGTCCATTATTTCACAATCTAGTAAAAATAAAGTAAAACTTACAACCAAGTTTAAAACGTTAAAAACAACTCGTAATGAAATTTTGCCTTTATGGTGTCTTCTGTTCATTTCAGCACTATTTTGACCTTGTATCATTGTCTGTACTTTATTACATGTTTTTTTGCCTTTTACCATTTGTTTTAGCCAAACGGATGATAGTTTTTGCAGAAAAAAGTGAGATTGACAATTAAATAAAAAGCAATGAACAATGTATTGTCAGAATAGAATTTAATTCCATAACATTTTTAAGAAATATTGAATGAGGATTTAATAATTTAAGCTATAGAAATATAAAAAATCTATTTTTTTTAATTTCAAGAGCTCTTATTGTGCTTTTCATCCCACCTGCCATATGTTCAAAACAATTATTACATTTTAAATAACTTTTCTCACAGAAAGATCTTATACATACAAAAATGAAATTGAAATTATTAGATCAAAAAAGTGAGTCAATTCTATTAAAAATTTGAAAGTTACAAAAGACAAATGAATGAATCGCTGTCTTAAAAGGATTTTGATTTCTTTTATCAAAAGATACTTTTTATCAAAAGATACTTTTATGAAAAGAACTTGCAATAATATAATTTGTTATCTATATGAAATTTCAGGCAGCATACCTATGTATGAAAAGCTGATTATTTATTTAGCACAAAACTAAACAATTCACCTAGTTCAAAATCTTGGTTGGTCGTAGGTTGTGAAACCAAGGGAGCTTTTTATCTACACTTATAATTTCTAACTTGGTTTCTTTCATTCCAATCTAGTTTAGTAAATGTCAAACCAAGTAGATAATACAAATATACTTCCTCAGCTAAAATGAATTCATTTGTCATCATATGTTTGCTATTTATAGTGAAAGAAACATGAAGATGAAGTTGTCAAAGTTCACTTTTGAAAGGCTTATCAAAGCTTCAACTACTTAACATGGCTATTTGCACTACAGATCAGGCCATACAATCAATAGTACACTGTGTTTGTCCACTGGAAGAACTACATGAGGAGTGAGAAAG
Organism: Cebus imitator; assembly: GCF_001604975.1. NCBI lineage: Eukaryota > Metazoa > Chordata > Mammalia > Primates > Cebidae > Cebus > Cebus imitator. The sequence continues at coordinate 12,278,101 of NW_016107322.1, forward strand.
AGAGACAGAGAGAGAGGGAGGAAATAAAAATATAAATATGTCCTGGTGAATAATAAAACTGCTATGGTAATATATTTAACTTTCAACATAGAATATTAAAAACACTTTAGGAGTTATATCCATGTTACCGAATCTTGCAAAAAAATTGTTTTATGTCAAAATTGAGTTGAAAATTTCTGCCTTCTTCCTTAATAAAATTAAGGTATAGGGCCGGGCGTGGTGGCTCACTCCTGTAATCCCAGAACTTTGGGAGGCCAAGGCTAGTGGATGACCTGAGGTCAGGTGTTCAAAACCAGCCTGACCAACAAGGTGAAACCTCAACTCTAAAAATAAAAAAATTAAAAATAATTAAAAATAAAATAAATTTAAGGTATAAAAAATGAAATTGCTGGCATTAAAATTTTGCATCATTGATACATCATTTTAAGATGATTTTTATATTACTCTTCTAATGTATAATTAGTATTTTAGTTAGTAGATTCAGATTTCTTTTATAAATAAAATTCAATTTTCCAAATTATAAAAAGGGAATGTTTTTATAATCAAAAAGTAATATCAAATGGTTTTAAGTAATAAAAATGAGAATTCCCTAGATCTAATATATTAGTTATTCTACACTTTTGTAATGTTCTTTCCACACTGAACTCATAAACAAGCTTGGTTTTCAGAATACTGTGAATTTTACCATATGCTCAGTTTCTAAATCTTTAAGGCAAGAGTCATCTTACATGTCAAAAATAATTGCCTTAAGTAAAACATTTAACATAGTTTCACATTATTCTAGCATTGAAGTGATGATTTCTCATTTAATACTTCAAACGACTGGGACTGCCTCTGAAATTTTTAGGTCTCTTGTGAGCACAGTATGAATTTTTACTGTCCAATTCATATATTACACACCTTATTTAGATTCAGAAAGTACTTAATTATCTATCCTCTTTTATATTTTCTGTGATATATAATTTGATTTCAGAGGAAACTGAAATTCCAAGTGTACTTAATTCTAAATAGATTATATTTTATTTATTTCTGCAATGTTCTGTATACTAAGATTACAAATATATAATAATATTTTAATATTTAAAAGATAATTCACAAAGAGCTTGTCTTCTGCTGCTTTATAGAAATATCTACTTGGTATGTATTTATAACTAATTACAATTAAATAAAAGTTTAAAACACTTTATTAAAATATAGTCTTAATTGGGAAAAAATAAACCTCAGTAATAAAGCATTCTGTCAATAATCAACTCATCCCAAATCATCTACACTGAGAGAAAAAAAATGGCAGTTAAGTACTGTTTTGTAGTAAATTTATTCATTTTATATCCCAAGTCTTGCAACTATTTCAAATCACTAATTTACGTTATCAGACCTCCTAAATTGGAATGGATTGCTCAGGGTTCAAGTCCTACATAGAGATTTCATGAAAAATACAACTATAATACTTAAAGTGCTTTGCTAATGATGTTAACCAAAATTCGTATAGATGTTGTAAATCTACCTTTTGTTGTATAACTGTAATTAAAATACCAATTTGCCTTGTTTCACTTACATAATATATTGGCTATATTATTGATTCAAGTTAAGTAACTTTCTACATATGAGAAAAGGTTTGAATAACATATATTGGGAAAGAAAGAAAGAGCTTTTTTGTTGTAATTGAGTTCTTGAGCATGAACTAAACTTTTGCATTTGTTAAGATTGGTATTTCAGACATGACTCATAGTTAATATGATGTCTGATATTGATTTCCTTTATATTTAGTTCTTAATTTCACTTTCATCCCACTTATTCAATGTGGTTTAAATCAATCCCTAAGCTCTCACAAAATTTGCATATAAAGTTTCAACTTTTAAAAATTGTTTCATAAGAGACTAAAACCACATTCCTGCAGTAATCCAAATGTGTCAAACAAATGAAATTGATGTCTTATTGTAACAATAAGTACACACTTAAATCCACCTTGTAAATTACAGGCTCACTATTTTATTAAATGCTGTATACCCTCAGTATCTAGCACAGAGCCTTATCTGTAAATACCTACTCAGTAGGAAAAGCACAAAAAAGTCACATTAAAGCAGTGTTACAGGGGCAAGGGCAGCTTAATGTAGAAGCTATTACCACATCTTTAGGAGAAACTCCCAGGTGAGTAGCAGAAAATCTTGAGCCTGTTAGTTTGGCCACTTTTAATATGTACAATCTTGGGTGAATCTCTAACTCTTCAAGGCTATAGTGTCCTCATGTAAACAGAGAACTAACTCAGAGAAGTGACTCACAGAGGATTCTTTCATTCTAAAATTATATGACTTCTGAAATTTGGAGGGATTTTACATCTGTAGTGTTATTTCCAGTGCATGATAAATTTAATTGAGCATATTGAGCTGTATAGGTTTTAAATAGTCAAAAAATTACACCTAATTGACTGCTAATAGTGGCAAAGATTTAATTCAATAATTCAGATTTTTTTTAATTTTTTTAAATTGTACTTTAGGTTTTGGGGTAGATTTAATTGTACTTTAGGTTTTGTCAGGTGGGTATATTGCAAAAAAATTTTTCCCATTCTGTTGATTGCCGGCTCACTCTAATGATTGTTTCTTTTGCTGTACAGAAGCTCTGGAGTTTAATTAAATTCCATTTGTCTATGTTGGCTTTTGTTGCCAATGCTGTTTGTTTTAGTCATGAAGTCCTTGCCTATGCTTATGTCCTGAATGATTTTGCCTAGGTTTTCTTCTAGGGTTTTATGGTGTTAGGTCTTATGTTTAAGTCTTTAATCCATCTGGAGTTAATTTTAGTGTAAGGTGTCAGGAAAGAGTGCAGTTTCTGCTTTCTGCACATGGCTATCGGTTTCCCCAACAGCATTTATTAAACAGGGAATCCTTTCCCCATTGCTTGTTTTTGTCAGGTTTATCATTTTGAAAAGATCGACAAAATAGCCAGATTAATAAAAGAGAAATGAGAGAATAATCAAATAGATACAATACAAAACTGTAAAGGGATTATCACCAGTGATTCCACAGAAATACAAACAACCACTAGAGATTACTACGAACAACTCTATGTGCATAAACCAGTAAATCTGGAAGAAACTGATAAATTCCTGGACACTTGCACCCTCCCAAGACTAAACCAGAAAGAAGTTGAAACCCTGAATAGACCAATAACAAGAGCTGAAGTTGAGGCTGCAGTTAATAACCTACCAACCAAAAAAAAGTCCAGATCCAGATGGGTTCAGAGTTGACTTCTACCAGATGTACAAAGAGAAGCTGGTATCACTCCTTCTGAAACTATTCCAAACAATCCAAAAAAATGGAATCCTTCTCAAATCATTTTTGAGACCAACATCATCCTGATACCAAAACCTGGCAGAGATTCAACAAAAAAAGGAAATTTCAGGCCAATATCCATGATGAACATAGATGCAAAAATCTTCAATAAAATACCCACAAACCGATTGCAACAGCACATCAAAAAGCTTATTCATCATGATCAAGTAGGCTTCATCCCAAGGATGCAAGGCTGGTTCAACATATGCAAGTCTATAAATGTAATCCACCCCATAAACAGAACCAAAGACAAAAACCACATGATTGTTTCAATAGATGCAGAGAAGGCGTTTGACAAAATTCAACAGCTCTTTATACTAAAAACTCTCAATAAACTAGGTATTGATGGAACATTTCTCAAAATAACAAGCTATGTATGACAAACCCACGGCCAATATCATACTGAATGGGTAAAAGCTGGAAGCATTCCCTTTGAAATCTGGCACTAGACAAGGATGCCCTCTCTCACTACTATTCAATATAGTATTAGAAATTCTAGCCAGAGCAATCAGGCCAAAAAAAAAGAAAAAAAGAAAAAAAGAAAAAAAAGAAAAGAAAAGAAGTAAAGAGTATTCAATTAGGAAAGGAGGAAGTCAAATTGTCTCTATTTGCAGATGACATTATTGTATATTTAGAAGACCCCATCATCTCAGCCCAAATCTCCTTCAACTGATAAGCAACTTCAGCAAAGTCTCAGGATACAAAATCAATGTGCAGAAATCACAAACATTCCTATACACCAATAACATAATAACAGAGCCAAATCAAGAGCAAACTTCTATTCACAATTGTTACTAAGAGAATAAAATATTTAGGAATACAAGCAACAAAGGATGTGAAGGACTTCTTCAAGGAGAACTACAAACCACCGCTCAAGGAAATAAGAGAGGACATAAGCAGATGGAAAAATGTTTCATGCTCATGGTTAGAAAGAATCAATGTTGTGAAAATGGCCATACTGCCCAAAGTAATTTATAGATTCAATGCTATCCCGATCAAGCTACCAATGTCCTTCTTCACAGAACTGGAAAAAAATCACCTTAAACTTCATATGGAAACAAAAGAAAGCCCAAATAGCCAAGACAGTCCTAAGCAAAAGGAACAAATCTGGAGGCATCACACTACCTGACTTCAAACTATACTGCAGGTCTACATTAATCAGAACAGCATGGTACTGTTACCAAAACAGAGATATAGACCAATGGAACAGAACAGAAGACTTGGAGGCATGGCCACACATCTACAACCATCTGATATTTGGCAATGGGCGTTTCTAACAAATTCCTTGGTGCTGCTAGTACTGGTGGTCTGATGAACAGAACTTGAGAGCCACTGTTCCACTCTGCCTAGTTCATTTGTATTCTAATTTATATTATTACCTAAAATTAATCACTAATATAATTCCCAATATACATTTTCCTATAGTTTTACTTCCAACTTGGGGTGGGAGAAATTCACTTGTGTAAATATCATAGCATTCCCTCCTATTATTTTAAACCACACTATGCTTCAAACTGTTCAAAAAATAATTTTAAACCTTAATTCCATGTGATTTTAATCTATATTTCTTATGCCAATATAAGGCTAATTCTTTATTTAAATTCACTTATAGATAAAAAAACCTGTGCTTTTGCTTTATTAATGACAGTTCTCAAATATGAAATATGAAATAATTGACAGGAAATAGGTAATTGAGTCTTTCCTCTCCTCAAGGACCTAGAAATAGAAATTCCACTTGACCCAGCAATCCAATTACTGGGTATATATCCAAAAGATTATAAATGGTTCTATTATAAAGACCCATGCACACATATGTTCATGGCGGCACTGTTTACAATAGCAAAGACCTGGAACCAACCCAAATGTCCATCGATTATAGACTGGACAAAGAAAATGTGGCTCATATACACCATGGAGTTCTATGGACACAGAGAGGGGAGCATCACACACTGAGGTCTGTTGCAGGGGACCAGGGGAGGCACAGCAGAGGGTTGGGGAGGGATAACATGGGAGAAATACCAGATATAGGTGACAGAGGGATGAAGGCAACAAACCACATTGCCATGTATTCACCACCTATGCAACAAACCTGCAGGATCTGCACATGTACCCCAGAACCTAAAGTACAATTAAAAAAAAAAAAAAAGAAACCTCCTAAAACAAATAAGCTATTATTGAAAGGTTGCATGATATAAAAACATAATTCTCTTGTGAACAAACACTTATTGGAGGTCTTGATGAAAGAGTTCAAAATTGGTGAGATGTGAACGACAGCCTGCTGCGTACAGTGGAAACTATTCAATCACCTTAATTTTTCTTCTACAGCCTTCATCTTATCAGAAATTTCACCTGTTATCTTGGTCTCCATTTGACGTTACTTTACTATTCACATTCTAATTGAAATGTGGAAGCAAAAAATGGATTCACAGTGAGTGAAATATATTTTGAGTTTGTGCATTCACTAAAGTACATATAGTTCAAAGCATGTGTGTTCAGCTTCTGTAGAACTCTTGTGAAGGCCATGATTTTCCCTCTTATATAACGCTTCCTCAAATGTAGTTTTTATATATTATTAGTTCAAATTATTAAGCATTTAATATTATACAATTTCCTATCAAAATGGAATTGCCAAAGAACAAAATTAAGTACTTGTAGATATGTCAATATCTGTAAGAGAATATCAATAGCTTAAATGACAGCAGTAAAATTCATGATAAAGGTAGTGTCAGGGGCATTTCTGAGTCCTGTGTCTTTGAAGAACAAAGGAAAACTTATACTCATTGATGAGCTGTAAAACTCACTAGAGGATTCCTAAAGTTAATTGTGATTATTATAAATACACAGATATGTTTGGATTTAATGGGAAGTATATTATTCTTAATGAGCTGCTTTCAAAATTCCGGATAACCTAGGATTCTGTAAAATGCTGAAGTACAGGGCTTCTATATTTGTAGCACAAAAGATCATAATATTTCAAAAGCTGGCCATGGAGGTACACACAGGAAAGTTCCCATTCTTTAAATTCTTCTTCAGAAGAAAATATAAGCAGAATGTTTCTTTCTCCAAGTCTCCTAGAATCTTGAGTTCGGATACTACTAGAAAAAATATTACAATCTATTCTGTAGTACCTGAAAGAGAAACCTCAAGGCCATGAAAATCTCAAGGAGCATCAATCAGCACCCACATGTTCCACTCAGGAATGAAGGCTTGCTTTAGTACTGAGGTTCTAAGAACGTTGTTACTGAAATTTTAAAGAAGTTTTTGTGTTTTACATTATAATTCTCAACTATAATGTGGTCATTTTTCCAGTATTACATTTGGAAATAAAAATTAATAACTGTAATTCCATTATAAGGTTAAATATTTATTTAACCTTATAATGGTTAAATAAACATAATTTATCCTGATTACTTTATTGATTGATCTAATAATTTCTTTTTTAAATTGTATGAATATCTGCCATATACTTTATAGCAACTAAATGCTTTTTGGAAGTATATTACTTTTAAAAATATCTCATTAAAACCGTTATCATGGCTTGATTTGTATTACAGTTACATACTCTCAACCTTCCCACCAAAGGGCATGTTCCTGAACGGCAGAGCTGTATTACTTCCACAAGTATTATAAATAATACTTGATGCAAAACCTTATATAGAAAATGAATGTAAGGTAAGAGTAACTAACTTATATACAGTGCCTACTGTATGCTAAATACTGTGTATATTTATTGTATCAGCTATTCCTCTGCATAACAAACCATCCCAAAACTTAGTGGTTTGAAATGATAATAATTTATTATTTATGCACAATTCTGTGGATTTTTCTGGACTGAGCTGGCTACAATGGGCCTGAATAATGGTGTGGAGTCACTCACACATCTGAGCCCTCAGCTAAAATGGCTAAAATTCTGGGCTATCCAGGCGCTCTCCATTGGGCCTCTCTTTATGTGTACTCTTACCATCTAGGACATTAGCTCTAGCTTCTGCATGCAGACTCCTATTTACATCATATTTGCTGATTCTTTTTTTTCCCCAAAGCAAGTCATAAGCTCATATGGGTGGAATTTGGATTCTCCAAAATATGTGCTTAATCTTAATCTTATTGAAAGACTCTACTTGGGCTTACGAAGAAGGTATAAGCAAGGCAAATAATCACTGAAAAAGACACAATCTCTCATGTGTTGCCAGTCACCTGCATAGCTGTTTTTGCTTTGTTTTTTTCCTTCTTTAAAAAAAAAAAAAAACGTAATGCTGATGATACTAGCTTACACATAAAGGGTGCTTATTATGTGCCAGGTATTCTTCTAAATAAGTGACACAGAGTACCTGATTTAGTCTTCCCAGGTTTCATAGCAGGATCTGAAAACTGAGAACCAGAGAGATGGAGTAATGTATTCATGGTCAGTAAGTTAGTAAATGGTTATATTTGATTAAGCACCTTTTATTATCATTTAATGCTGTCTCCTTTAATTAATTATAAACCTTAGAATTTGAAACTTCTAGTCTTAACATTTTTTAAATGGAGTGAAAATTATAAAGGTCATATGAAAGTATGTCTTTTATGATGTATTTTGTATCATCCAACTTAAAAGGCTTGAAGAGTAAAAACAAAGACTGAAACAAAACTTCCCTCATGCTCTTGCTATACTTAAACAGTACAAAGAGTTTCCAATGTAATATCTTAACTCTTTATTAAATAGCAGAAATTACATTTTGCCTCTTGGCCCTTGCAATTGCATTTCACTTTGCACAAGAAACACTTCATAGACTGCATTTAAGATCAGATTCAGAGGGACATACAGTATTTATTTATAAGTAATATGTTACTTTTACATTAAAAATTCATAGTGTGCATTTAAGATCAGATTCAGAGGGACATATAGTACTTATTTATGAGTAATATGTTACTTTTACAGTAAAAAATCTGATATTGTTTTTACAATAAAATGTTAGAAAGTTGTAAGAAAATACATTTCAGTTGAACTAACGTGTTTAATGCTCCTAGTCTCGACAATTTCAGAGATGTAAACACAATAATTTAAAAGAATATTCCTTAAGAAGTTAGTAGATACCCTTCATACCAAGAAAGAGTATTATATGTAATTAACATAAAGGCTTATTTTCTCTGTACTAGTTATGAAATTTTAGAAGTTTACTTTGTTTTATATTTTGACCTAAATTATATCATTGATTTTCAGGTAGATAATGAACACAGTAAATATTCTGAAAAATATAAATGGAGGCACAGATGTAAATCTTCTTTCCTGCATCACCATGAGCCTCTCAGATTTCCTCTGCAGAGGTAACTACAGTTTCCAGTTTCTTGTGTCTCCCCGGAGAGATATTTCATGCAAATACAAGCAATATTAAAAAGATTTAAAGTGAATATTCTGTCACGTCAAGGAAAGGAAACATATCTAATAGCATATAGATTTTCGCAATTATGTTCTGTCTTCCAAATTTGGGTTTTAAGTGTTCTCTTTAGTAAAAACAAATTGCTTGATGTATTTCTTAGTCTTAGGTTTTTTGGATAATATTCAAATTAATAAGATATTTATAAATAAATATATTCCAAAATATTTCAGTGGGTTTTATATTTTCAGTTCTTTGTGATTCCTTTTGATTATTTTATAAAGTCGTTTTAGCTCAAATACTTTCAAAATTTTCTATAAGCATAAAGATAATAACCTTATGTCATATACATTTATTGCATATATGTAATAATTTTTATTCATTCATTACTGTTTCATTCTCAGAAACACGTGATACGTTTTGGCTTTGTGTCCCCACCCAAATCTCACCTTGAATCATAATATTCCCCACGTGTCAAAGGCAGGACCAGGTGGAGGTAACTGATTCATCACACACTTTCTGCCATGCTGTTCTCATGATAATGAGTGAGTCCCATGAGATCTGTTATCTTTAAAAGCATTTATCATTTCCACCCCTGGCATACATTCTCTCCCTTGCCACCCTATGAAGAGGTGCCTTTTGCCATGATTGTAAGTTTCTTGAGGTCTCCTCAGCTATGCAGAAATTTGAGTCAATTAAACCTCTTTCCTTTTTCAATTACCCAGTCTCAGGTATTTCCTCGTAGCAGCATGAGAGTGGACTAATACAGTAATTTGGTACTACAGTAGCACTGCTGTAAAGATACCTGAAAATGTGGAAGCAACTTTGGAACTGGTAACAGGAAGAGGCTGGAACAGTTTGGAGGCTTCAGAAGAAGATAAGAAGATATGGGAACATTTTGAACTTCCTAGAGACTTGTTGAATGGCTTTGAGCAAAATGCTGATAGTGATATTAACAATGAAGTCCAGGCTGAGGTGGTCTCAGACGGAGGTGAGAAACTCCTTGGGAAATGGAGTAAAGGTGACTCTTCCTATGCTGTAGCAAAGAGTCTTGTGGCATTTGGACCTTGCCCTAGAGATGTAAACTTGGAACTAGAGAGAGGTGATTTAAGGTATCTAGTGGATGAAATTTCTAAGGAGCATAAGCATTTAAGAGGAAGCAGAGCATAAAAGTTTGAAAAGTTTGCAGCCTGACAATGTGTTTCAAAAGAAAAAACTATTTTCTGGGGAGAAATTCAAACGTACTCCAGAAATTTGCATAAGTAACAAAGAGCCACATGTTAATCATGAAGACATTGGGGAAAATGTTTCTGGGAATGTCAGATACCTTCACAGCAGCACCCCCATTATAGACCAGAGGTCTAGGAGGGAGAAATGGTTTCATGGGTGGGGTTCAGGAGCCTCTGCTCAGTGCAGCACTGGGGCATGGTGCCCTTCATCCCAGCTGCTTCAGCTCCAGCTATGGCTAAAAGGGGTACATGTATAGCTTGGACCATTACTTCAGAGGGGACAAACTGCAAGACTTTGTGGCTTCCACGTGGTGTTAAGCCTGTAGGTGCACAGAAGTCCAGAACGGAGGTATAGGAACAACCACCTAGATATCAGAGGATATGCGTGAATGCCTGGGTGCCCAGACAGAATTTCGCTAGAGGGCAGAACCCTCAAGGAAAACCTCTGTGAGGAAAGTATGAAGGGGAAATGTAGGTGGGAGACCCCACATAGAGTCTATCTGCTAAGGCACTGCCTAATGGAGCTGGGAGAAGAGGGCCACTGACCCCAAGGCTCCAGAATAGTAAATTTTACAACTTGCACCATGCACCTGGAAAAGCCACAGGCACCCAACAACAGCTCATGAAAGCAGCCAGGACGGGGGTTTTACCCAGCAAAGTCACAGGGGCAGAGCTACCCAAGCCTGTGGGAGTCCAACTCTTGCATCAATGTGACCTGGATCATTTATGAACTTTTAGTTTTAATGACTGCCCTATTGGATTTCAGACTTGCATGGGGCCTGCAGCTCCCATGTTTTGGCCAATGTCTCCCATTTGGAATGGGTGTATTTACCCAATACCTGCACCTCCCTTGTATCTAGAAAGTAACTAACTTGCTTTTGATTTTACAGGTTCATAGGCAGAAGGAACTTGCCTTGTCTCAGATCATACTTTGGACTTGGACTTGTGGGTTAATGCCAGAATAAGCTAAGGCTTTGAGGGACTGTTGGAAAGACATGATTGTGTTTTGAAATGTGAAGACATGAGATTTTTGGAGGGCCAAGTGCCAAATGCTATAGTTTGATTGTGTCCCTACCCAAATCTCCTTTTAATTGTGATAATCACTGTGTGTCAAGGGCAGGACCAAGTGGAAGTAATTGAGTCATGGAGGCACTTTCCTCCATGCTGTTCTCACGATAATGAGTGAGTCTCTTGAGATCTGATGGTTTTATAATTATCTGTCATTTCCTCTCCTGGCACACATTTTCTCCCTTGCTGCTCTGTGAAGAGGTGCCATCCACCACGATTGTAAGTTTCCTCAGCCACCACAGTCATGCAGAACTTTGAGTCAATTAAACCTCTTTCTCTTATAAATTACCCAGTCTCAGGTATTTCTCCATAGCAGCATGAGAACTGACTAGTATACATGGTAAGTTTTGGCATTCTCCATTTCTATAAGAGTTAGTTTAGTTTATACTGTACATATATAATAATTTTTACTAATTTTTAAGCATTCTGAGATTTACAAATTGAAAGATTGCATAATGAAAATGTCAATTTTTATTTTGTTTCAAAACCTGAAAATTGAGTGACAATTCATTCCTGTTTAATAAATTGTACACAATTCTTTTATTTCAAATCCAGGAGTCAAATTCATTATTTACTGGAGTTTTAAAATTGATGTACTTTAAAGTTGATATACTACCTTACCTGTCAAATATATTTTGCTCCTTTAAAAATACAAAAAAATAGAACTGCAGCCTTTAAACAAATACATTTGTCCCAATGCTGAAAAATGTGATTCTATAGTTTTGTAAATATGGAAACAATCTCATCAATACTAAATACTTAAGAGCCTTTGCCAATATACTCTAACAACACAAATTACCTTTAAAATATTAATTTAAGTTATTGCAACTCTAGCTTTGATAGTGATACTAGTACTGATATCTACACATAATAATTAGATATTTACATTTGTTAGAAGAGCATTTCATTTCACCTTAAAAACCATTGCTACTATTCTGAAAATTAGGTAGATCAGGAGAGCTCTCTCTAAATTCATTAACTGCTTTTGTTTTGTATTAATTAGAAAACTTGGAAAGAAAATGTATTTATCTAAGTGGTAGATTTTATTCTTATTTACTATTTCGTTTCATTGGATTCTTAATCATCTTACTATTTCAGGAAAAAATAAACAGCCTGTGGTAGAAATGTAGGTGGCTGAGCAAGAAGTTACATAAATAGATGATGATAAACAGATGATAACAGAGGTAGACATAGAAATATAGATGTAGGCTAGGTACTGACAGATATCCATCTCTACCTATACCTACACTATCTGTCCATCTATATCTATCTATCCACCTATCTATCTATCTAACTCAAGAAATCTCAAGTTCAGGAATCTCAGATCCATAGAACTGAGTGACTCATACATTATTCATTCATTATTGCTATCATCTTGTTCATTATAGTTGTTCAAATGCTTTGGTCTTAAACCCTTGCTTGAATTTTCTTTCTCTTCCCGACATTGGCACTCACTGTCCTGGATTCATTGATTTATACATACATGTCTAAGTGATATATGCATATACATAAATACACATGGTACTATTCAGAGGTTAATTATATAAATGCTTCAAATATGTTGATAGTTTTGTCATTTTTAATTCAACATTTTTTAGCCCAAGATTCTTACATATAGTGTTTGTTCTCTTTAAAGTTGCTGAAAACTGGATTGACCCTATATAACATGTTTTGTTCTTATATTCTATCATGGATAGGAAATTAGTGTCTATTCTGTACATTACCATCATAAGCAATGTGTTGCCAAAGCTTTTGGTTCTGTAGGGCCACCTATGACACGAAGTTTCCATGCATACAGAAGCATCCCATTTCTTGAAAAAAGAAATTAAAATTTTCTTGTTTTCTGCTTCAATAAAAGCGAAAGAAGCTTCCTCAATCAAAAAATGTGGGGAATTAACTCTTAAGAATTACCTTCAACAAGTAAATAAATGACCTAAGCCCAGTCTGGAGGGAACAATTCAGAAGGACAATTTCCATGCTTCCTCAGACAGACAATAAGAGAATTCAGCTCTAGTTGTCCACATAGATAACCATCTCCATAAAATGTACTTGACTTATTTTCCCTTTTTCTCTGTCACACTGTTCCCACTCCTTTTCCCAAAAATTTAGATTATTTTTCATATAAGTTAGCTTCACTCAAGTCCTTGTCCCTGGCTTTGAGAAGAATCAAATGATTACACAATATTATGTCAGACCTTCCTACATGTTTTCCTGTAAATTTATGTCCCCTTAAGGATGGTAGAATATAAATACCATCAATGTGAAATGTTGGATTACAGTCCCCAACCATAACTCCTCCCTGTAATAGAATTACATATTTCTGCCAGTGGTCATGTGACCTAGAGTGCCCTTTTTTTTTTTTTTTTTTTTTTTTTTTTTTTTTTTTTTTTTTTTTTTTTTTTTTTTTTTTTTTTTTTTTTTTTTTTTT
>NW_016107322.1:12291532-12301461 GCF_001604975.1 Cebus imitator
CAACCTCCGCCTCCCAGGTTCAAGCAATTCTCCTGCCTCAGCCTCCCGAGCAGCTGAGACTACAGGCTCACGCCACCATGCCCAGCTAATTTTTGTATTTTTTTAGTAGAGACAGGGTTTCACCATGTTGGCCAGGATGGTCTTGATCTCTTGACCCCATGATCCACCTGCCTCAGCCTCCCAAAGTGCTGGGATTACAAAAGCTCACATTTTAAGCCTGATTTCTTCTGGGATAGCTTGCTTTACCAAGCTGACTATATACAATATCTCTATTTATATTTAATAAGTATAATGTTGTAGATTACTCAGAGTAAACTCTTTTTCAATAAGCTAAAAATGAAAAACAAATTTCTATGATCTACATAACTTTTAAAAAAATATGTATGACTATAAAGATGAGCTGTAGTTAATACTGAGTTTTATGTACCTAAATCTGGAAGGATTGCTACCTGAGCTGACTAAATCTACTTTTGACAATGAAGTATATACATGAGTTTCTTAGATTCTAGTATCAAATAGGAAGTTTTAAAAGAGTGGCAGAGCTGATTATATTTTCCTGTCAAAGAAATAATCTCTCTCTAATAGAAAAGGGATTGTCTTTAAAAGCAAGCTAATTTGCCAAGAGAAAAGGAAGAGAAAAAATAAAGCCATACCTTACTAAAGAGATGCTTGAATAGGCAACAGCTGTAAATGGGGATTCAGATATGCTGTCAGGACATCTTAATTCCCTAAGGGTCAGATTCTATTTTCTTTCTTTTTCTTTTTTTGAGACAGTCTTTCTCTGTCATCCAGGCTGGAGTGCAGTGGTGAAATCTCAACTCACTGCAACCTCTGCCTCCTAGGTTCAATCAATTCTGCCTCAGCCTCCCTAGCAGCTGGGACCCTAGGCACACATCACCACCCTGGCTAATTTCTGTATGTTTAATAGAGACGGGGTTTCACCATGTTGGTCAGGCTGATTTCAAACTCCTGAGCTCAGGTGATTCACCCACCTTGGCCTCCCAAAATGTTTTACGGGAATGAGCTACCACACCCGGCCTGGTCAGTATTCTTGACAAAGTATTGTAGAAATATTGTGTAATACATTTATAGGAGTTAATTTAACTTTTATATGTTTAGTCCTCCAGATTCTCTCTTGCAAAACAAACAAAAATCATTGCTATGAAAAAGTAGATATTCCAATTTGTAAAATGTAATTTTAACATGTGCCAGACATTGAACTATAATTTATATATTATCCTAGTCCATTCAATGCCTATAAAAATGTCTTAGGTGTGGGAGGCCAAGGCGGGGGAATCACCTGAGGTCAAGAGTTCAAGACCATCCTGATCAACATGGAGAAATCCCATCTCTACTAAAAATATAAAATTAGCCGGGCATGGTGGTGCATGTCTGTAGTCACAGCTACTTTCTTTTTCAAAGAAAACAGTTGAAAATTTAGAGAATCACTTGAACTCAGAAGGCAGAGTTTGCAGTGAGTCAACATTGAGCTGCTGCACTCCAGCCTGGGCAAAAAGAGACTCCATCTCAAGANAAAAAAAAAAAAAAAAAAAAAAAAAAAAAAAAAAAAAAAAAAAAAAAAAAAAAAAAAAAACTAGACGAGAATATATAAACAAAAATAATCAGAAATGTATTGCTCACAGTTCTTCTGGAAGTTGGAAAGTCCAAGATCAAGCCATAATAGATTTGGTGTCTGGTGAGGACCTGTAACTCATAGATGGTGTCTTCTGTGTTCTCACATGGTGGTGGGTTACTAAAAATACAAAAATTGGCTAGGCATGGTGGTGAGTGCCTGCAATCCCAGCTACTTGGGAGGCTGAGGCAGGAGAACCACTTGAACTGGGGAGGTGGAGGTTGTGGTGAGCAGAGATAGCGCCATTGCACTCCAGCCTGGACAACAAGAGTGAAACTCCATCTCAAAAACAAACAAACAAACAAACAAAAAAAAGCAACTTCTCCATATGGAGCAATATAGGTGATAATAAACAAAATGTCACTTAACAAAGAAAACAGTTGAACATTTAGAACCTCTTATTAGCAAACTTTATTAATTTGCACTTACTCTCACAAAGATTATAAGGTTGCAAAGGATTGTAGTAGTAAAAAGAGCACTTAAATTTAGTAATTGAATATTGGATTCCCTAGATGTGGTCTAAATTTTAATGATTATCTTTAAATGTGCTGAGCACAAAGTTGACTTATTTAATCACTCAGAGAAAATTATCTAAAGCACAGTCTTTTGCTTGTCTCTTTACTGAAGCATGAAAATTTGAGGGAAAAAATAATAGTGTTAAGGATTTCATTAAATTTTAATAAAATGCTAGGCTTTTTTCAACATAGATATACTTTGAAGTAGAGATATTTCAAATCTAGTGCATTGCCACAAAATTTTTATTAAACCATTCTTTGAAGTTCCAGATGTTTGTAATTCCAGGAACTTACTTTGACATGATATAGAACAACTTCAGTAATTGTAAGATGTTACTGTGAATTCAAAAATCCCCCAAATCCTTAAATTTAGGTACATTTCTCACTTAGAGACAAAAAAGTACAAACGTTTTACTCTATCTTTTGTGTTTAATGTAGCTCTTAATGAAGAAAAATGGAATGGTTATTAATGGTGGAAAACTACATAATTAACAGCATGAACTTAGTTTACTAAGTGATGTCAGCCAATATAGCAAGAGCTAAGACAGAAACGTTTTATTCCAATAAAAAGGCAAAGTAGTAGACACCTTTTTAAAGCATTTCCTATATATATGAGTCATGTTTAATATTAGTATTCTTGACTAATTATTTGTATTCTTCATCGCAGTTAACTTTAGTGCTAAGTGTATGCTTTACATTTTATTTTTTCCCAAATATCTAACTATGAATATTTCTAAACATAGAGAAAAGATAAAAGAATCACTCAGTGAATATAGTAATACTCTATAACTACCACCTTTAACATTAACAAAATAATGTTAATTTTGATACATTTGTTTCATGATATATTTGTTTATTCATCCTTCAATCATCTTATTTTTTGATGTATTTATATACTTTATTCCCAAGTATTTATAAATACATACATTAAGTTGAGGTTCATATTTTAGGGAAGTATAATTTACAGGTGGTGATAGACAAAAACAAATGAATCTAAATATCATTTTAAGTCATCTTAGTGTTGTTTCTGTTTTTAAGTTTTGCATCCTTCTCCACACCAGATGTCCCTGTTTCACTATAATTCATATGTTCTAAATGGCAAAAATCACAAAGAATTCTGTTGCTTTCCAGCCCTCAGCCAATATGCTGTTTATTCTGATCAGGATACTAATATGTCATTTAGCTTTGTTCTAGACTGTTCTCGTAACATTCTTGCAAGAATATCGAACCAAAGGAGGCAGTTATCAACATTTAGTAGTAACAGAGGCAAATAGAAACAAACACACAAATGCCATAGCACAAGATAATTAATTCCTAAAGGAAAGGTCATTTATAATCAGGGTATAAAAATGTGACATTATGAAAATTAATAATCAAGGCTTCATATAGTGGATCTATTTTCCTGACAAAAGATAGCCTACATGAACCGCAGTTGTATTATTATGTGTTATTAAAGGCCGTGTTGTTAGTCTAAAGGCATGGTACATTGATAAGGTGAAATGCTGCCTGAGGTATACAAATGACAACACTTGATTTTTAATAAGCCACCTATAAAATCAATTACCTCTGTTCTAAATAAATTCTTACTGGCTTTATAAATAATTTAAACTAAGGTCTATTATAGTACCAGAGTATTTCTATTGATCTCAAGAAGAATTTTGTCATTGTAGTCTTAGGTCTTTACTAAAGGGCATTTTTCATACAGTTAAAAATTGACAAAATATAATGTATTAAAACTTTAATATCTATAAAATGTATGATTTCTTTAATTTCCTAGAAAGTTCCATATTCATACAATTTTAATGTAATTTAGGGTCTAAAACACCACATCTCAAATTCTGTCAAAGGGTTTTTTTCTAAACGAGCTCACAATAAATATGAAAAATAATTCTTTCACGCTATGTATTAAAAAATATATTTCAAGATATCAGAGTGAATCAAACTCTTAGTGAATATCAAATATTGTTAGGGGAAGCTATAGATTGCTTATATGTACAATATAAGCTAAATAATGACATAAGAGTATGATCCTTCTTTCTACCTTGTCATCAGTTGAACAATGCCAAAAAAGTTTAGACAAGTGCCATTTACAAATAAAGTACTAAACTTATTTTATCTTAATTTTTTAAAAGTTATTTGTATTATACTTTAAGTTCTGAGATACATGTGCAGAATCTGCAGGTTTTTACATAGGTATACAGGGGCCATGTTGGTTTGCTGCACCCATCTACCTGTCATCTACATTAGATATTTCTCCTAATGCTACCCTTCCTCTAGCCCCTCACCCCCGACAGGCCTTGGTGTGTCATGTTCCACTCCCTGTGTCCATGTGTACTCATTGTTCAACTCCCACTTATGCGTGAGAACATGCGGTGTCTGGTTTTCTCTTCTTGCATTAGTTTGCTGAAAATGATGGTTTCCAGCTTCAGCCATGTCCCTGCAAAGGACATAAGCTCATCCTTTTTTCATGGCTGCATAGTAATCTACAGTGTATATATGCCATTTTTTATTTTTATTTTTAGACAAAGTCTTGCTCTGTTATCCAGGCTGGAGTGCAATGGCACTGTCTCGGCTCACTGCAACCTTCACCTCCCAGGTTCAAGAGATTCTCCTGCCTCAGCCTCCGAGTAGCAGAGATTAAAGAAAGGCACTCGCCATCACACTCTGGCTAAATTTTGTATTTTTAGTAGAGACGGGGTTTCACCATGTTGGCCAGGCTGGTCTCCAACTTCTGACCTTGTGATTTTACCTCCTGATCCTCCCAAAGTCCTGGGATTACAGGTGTGAGCCACTGCATCCAGCCCACATTTTCTTGATCCTGTCTATCATTGGGGAGCATTTGGATTGGTACCAAGTCTTTGCTTTTTTGAATAGTGCTGCAATAAACATACATGTGCATGTGTCTTTATAGTAGAATGATTTATAATCCTTTGGGTATACACCCAGTAACAGGTCAAATGGTATTTCTGGTTCTAGATACTTGAGGATTCACCACACTGTCTTCCACAATGATTGAACTAATTTACACTCTCACCAACAGTGTAAAAGTGTTCCTATTTCTCCATATTCTCTCCAGCATCTGTTGTTTCCTCATTTTTTTGAATGATCACCATTCTAACTGGCATGTTATCTCATTGTGGTATTGTGGTTTTGATTTGCATTTCTCTAATAACCAATGATGATGAGCTTATTTTCATATGCTTGTTGGTTATGTAAATGTCTTCTTTTGAGAAGTGTGTGTTCATCTCCTTTGCCCACTTTTTGATGGGGTTGTTTGTTGTTTTTTTTTCTTGTAAATTTGTTTATGTTCTTTGTTATTAGCCCTTTGTCAGGTGGATAAATTGCAAAAACTTTCTCCCACTCCCTAGGTTGCCTTTTCTTTTATGATTTTTTTTTATGGCTGTGCAGAAACTTTTTATTTTTGTCAATTTTTGCTTTGGTTACCATTGCTTTTGGTGTTTTAGTCATGAAGCCTTTGCCCATACCTATGCCCTGAATGGTACTGTCTAGGTTTCCTTCTAGGGTTTTTTATAGTTTTAAGTTTTATGCTTAAGTCTTTAATCTATCTTGAGTTAATTTTTGTATAAGGTGTAAAGAAGAAATCCAGTTTCAGTTTTCTGCATATGGCTAGCCAGTTTTCCCAACACCATTTATTAAATAGGGAGTCCTTTCCCCATTGTTTGTTTCTGTCAGGTTTGTCAAAGATCAGATCATTGTAGAGGTATGGTATTATTTCTCAGGCCTCTGTTCCGTTCCATTGGTCTATATATCTGTTTTGGTATCAGTAGAATGCTGTTTTGGTTACTGTAACCTTGCAGTATAGTTTAATAGCCTACCAACCAAAAAAAGTCCAGAACCAGATGAATTCACTGCTGAATTCTATCATAGTTATAAACAACAGCTGGTACCATTCCTTCTGAAACTATTCCCAACGGTAGAAAAAGAGGATCTCTTCTTTAACTCATTTTATGAGTCCAGAATTATCCTTATACTAAAATCTAGCAGAGACACAACAGAAAAAGAAAACTTCAGGTCAACATCTCTGATGAACATTGATGAAAAATCTTCAGTAAAATACTGGCAAACTGAATCCAAAAGCACATCAAAAAGCTTATCCACCACAATCAGTTGGCTTCATCCCTTGTATGCAAGGCTAGTTCAACATATGCAAATCAATAAACATAATCCATCACATAAACAGAACCAATGATACAAAACCACATGATTATCTCAATAGCTACAGAAAAGGTGTTCCATAAAATTCAACAGCGCTTGATGCTAAAAACTTTCAATAAACTAGGTATTGATGGAACATACGTCAAAATGATAAAAGCTATTTATGACAAATCCACAGCCAATATCATACTGAATGGACAAAAGTTGGAATGATTCCATTAGAAAACACACAAGACAAGAATGCCCTCCCTCACCACTCCTATTTAACATAGTATTGAAAGTTCTGGCCAGGGCAATCAGACAAGAGAAACGAATAAAGCGTATTCAAATAAGAAGAGAGGAAGTCAAATTGTCTCTGTTTTCAGATGATATAATTGTGCATTTAGAAAACTCTGTCATCTCAGCCCCAAATCTCCTTAAGCTGGTAAGCAACTTCTGTGAAGTCTCAGGATACAAAATCAATGTGCAAAATTCACAAGCATTTCTATACACCCATAACAGATAAACAGAGAGCCCAATCATGAGTGAACTTCCACTCACAGTTGCTACAAAGAGAGTAAAATACCTAGGAATAAAACTTACAAAGAATGTGAAGTACCTCTTCAAGGAGAACTGCAAACCACTGCTCAAAGAAATAAGAGAGGGCACAAACAAATGGAAAATCATTCCACACTCATTGATAGGAAGAAACAATATCGTGAAAATGGCCACACTACTCAAAGTAATTCATAGATTCAGTGCTATTCCCATCAAGCTACCACTGACTTGCTTCACAGAATTAGGGGAAAACAACTACTTTAAGTTGCATAAGGAACCAAAAAAGAGCTCGTATAGCCACGATAATCCTAAGGAAAAAGGACAAAGATGGAGGCATCACACTTTCTGACTTAAAGCTATACTAGATGTTTATTTTTTAATCCAAGAAAGAGGATACTCAATATTTAGAAATTAAATGATTTGTATTTTATAATTTCTAATTCTTCACAACCATTTTATTTTGCAGCCTTTCACGTTTCATCATAGTACAAAAATGATTGCAAATTCTAAAAGTAATAAAGGTAATCCAAACTCAGAGACTGAGTTTCAGTGTTCATTTCAGGTGATCTTGCAATAGTCAACCCAGGATATTAGGTAAGCAGCCTCTTTCTTAGTTATAATCCATAAAGTACAATAATATCTAAAGGCAATTATTTTACTCCTGCTATGAAACTCCTACGTTTCAAAACTATTAAATTCAAACAATTTTCATTTTATTGAATGACACCGTTATCGTTGTGGCAAAATGATACTATATAAGGTAGTACAAAAGGAGCAAGCAAAGAGAGCAAGCCATTCAAATAAAACAGGTAAAGTGGATTTCTAAAAAGTAACAAATTCTCCTACATCCATAGTTTTATTCCAATGAGACATAATAGCACAGCTACTTTATTTAAAAGTCATTAAGAATGATAACACATCATCATTGATTACTTTTTTCTCATAAAATAATAAAATATTCACTAACAAACAGTTGAAAAGAAGCGTGCTCTTTCAGAAAATGTCCCAGCAAAGCCATTTAAAATAATAATACCTAAAACTATGCAATAACTTTTTTTCCTTTCAACCTAAATAAGTTTATTTGGCAATAGTCTTATAGCCAATGTGGCATTTCGTTTTTAGGGAACATCAGGAAGATTTGTAGAAGGTGAAGTTGTATATGTTAATAGAAACTTTGGAATATTCTAGAAATAAAAATGCCACTCATTCATCCATTTGCTTCTTCATGCTAAAAATGGTCTGTTGATCTAGTTCATAAATGGATTTCATAGTAAATGCCAAAGCAAACTCTCCTGATCCAGAAGTAGATTTATTTATGAACCAAATCCAAAGATGTAGGGTGACCCAATTCAGCTTGGGAAGGAGAAAGCACGTCTAGGTGGAACTGGCATTTGCCTAGGAATTGGGCATTCAGACAGCAATCTGACCTTAAATATCACTTCTCCTCTGCTCCTCTATCCTCTCTTTTCTGATAAAACTTCTCATGATTTTCACTTTTGTTTTAGCATTCATAGTTGATAAAAAATAAATATGTTATAGATCTCCAGAAGTTATTTGTCAGCCAAAAGGCTCAGGATTAGGCTACTGGTTTGCAAATGACCAGCCGAGTGACACATAATTTAATAATTAAGCAAATTACTCTACAGTCAATGGAATAACTCAAAATCCTGGCTCCATCATTTGCTACCAAGTTACTTTAAATAGCCTCTCTGTTGTCTCATCTGCAAAATAATTTTAATTATAGGAAATACCTTATAGAACAATTTTAAGAGGTATATAAAATGTACTTTAAAATCATAGGACAGAGCCAGGTTCATTTTATGTACTAACTTTTTGGTTTTTCATGGAGCTAAATTATAAAAAGAGAAATGTAAAAGACATCTTAAAATAATAAACAAAAGGCTGAAATCCCATGTCAGTTTTGTCTTTGGATCTTAATACACTAGACATGACCACATGTGATTTTATATATTTTATTTTCTTCCTGCTGAACTTGCAAGAGAATGTGCTTATGTGGGGTTTTTCTCAATGGCGATATTTCAAATCTAGAACTCATGTTCAGAAGAATATCTATGGCTCTTTTAGATCTTGGGCCTCTAAAAATCTCTCTGAGTTTTCAGTAATAATAAAAAGAGACCTAAATACAAGTTTTCTGATTGACAAACAGCCTAATAAATGTATTAACTTATCAAAAAACAGACATTCAGGTACCATCTTGTTCTCCAGTCTAGTGAGAGCCAGAGACAAAGAAAATATTAGAAAACAACATGATATTGCTATGATAGAGGACTTCATAAGATGACATGGCAATACATCAAAAAGGCACTCAGCTGAATCAAATGCAGTCAGGAAAAAGAGAGGTGCTGAGAGATGAACTCTTGTTAGCCAAATGGAATGTGAAGAAAACCAAGGAGCCAGGGGAAAAGAATATTTAAAGTTTGGCCATGTAATATAAATAAGACATGAAGTGAAAGATTAAGCTGAAAGGGTAGGCCTAGAAGAGGAAATTTTACAATCAGGAATAAATCTATGGCCACACAAGGATTCGGCCGAGAAGTGACGAGGATGCTAAGCAGAATGGTAGACTTTAACAGATATTTAGTTGAAAAATGTATGTGAAAGGGGCTGTTAGCATGTGATCTAGCATGAAGGGGAGCATCTACCTGCATATTTTGATATGGCTAGAAGAGCTTCAAGAGTGAAAGGATCCCCAAAGATTGTTTTGTTTTTAAAATTTTTACCCAAAATATTCAAATTATTTTTGACTAGGGAATACTGACGGAACAGGAGTTAGGACTTAACTCAGAAACTTTATGAAAGAGGACATTAAATATATGAATGGAAAGTCTATCAAACAAAATGCCTTGGCATGAGTATCAACTACAAGTAAAAAAAAAAAAGAAACAGTCACCTTGTGGTATTGAATGTAGGTGGTGGGATGGAAAATGATAACCTACAAAGATAAGCCTAGATGCAAATGCTTTATTTCTGCCAAGCCAAGTTGGACAATTTGTTTTTCTTTTTCTTTTTTTTTTTTTTTTTCTTGAAGTTCTCAAATATTAACAGGA
>NW_016107322.1:12301481-12311112 GCF_001604975.1 Cebus imitator
AGTCTCATTCTGTCACCCAGGCTGTAGTGCTGTGGTGTGATCTCAGCTCACTGCAACCTCTGTCTCCCAAAAGCAAGCGATTCTCCTGTCTCAGCCTCCTGAGTAGCTGGGACTACGGATATATGCCACCATGCCCAGCTAATTTTTGTATTTTTAATAGAGACGGGGTTTCATCATGTTTGTCAGGCTGGTCTTGAACTCCTGACCTCAGATGATCCGCCCACCTCTTCCTTTCAAAGTGCTGGGATTACAGGTTTGAGCTACTGCACCTGACCTGGACAATATTCTTAGAGCAATAAGAAAAGGCTTCAGGCTTTTAGGCAGGGGTCACTCATGATATCATTCACTTCACAAAAATATTTCTCTGGAAGTACTGTGGAAGACTTATAATAGGCATTGAGTTCAATTTTGTGTTATGCCATGTTGCTATTGAGAAATGATGAAAGACTGAGATAAGTCACATAGTATTATTAAAGTTCTCAAGATTATAAGAAATGATCCATTATATTATGGTGAAATCTCTAGGCTATTTGAACTCTCTTCCCTAACCGCCACATGGATTCACTGCCATTGATATTAATGTGTGTGTTATTATTTGTAATAGAAGAAATAAAAAGAAATTCAGTTGGCCCTACTGTCAGGTGGATAGATGATGACAATAAAGAGGAGGGCATGATTTATGAATCCCCAAATATTGGACTATATTTAAAGGGCAGATTTTTTTATTGAACTGTTCTTAATTATGTCAGATGTGGCTTCTTTAAGGCCCAGGTGAATAAAAAATGTGCTGCTCTATATAGATGAGAAATGAGCTAATTAGCATCCACATAATGTCTAATTTTGTATATATGATTACTCTGAGCCTCCCCTGGAGTTGATGTCCTTTGGTAAGCAGTCATACAGAACACAAATATCCACACATTTCAGCCCATTTTGTAATATTCATTCACAATCTTCTTCCTTAGATATCCTTGTAATCAAGTTTCCAGTCCTGTTTTTTCCACATTTCTACTTGTCAAGTCAAGACACTAGCAAGTCTGTTAATCAGTGTAGATCAATAATTTTGACTATGTGTTAGTACAGAATGAGCAAGTATGATAGATTACATCCGTTAGCCTCAATTGTTATCCACTCTCTGAATTCCTACCCTTTGCCATGATACATTATAGTGACCTTACATTGGCCAGGATGATCTTCAAATCTTGACTATACTAAGTCATATGATTTGTTTTGGCCAATGTCATGCATTATATTTGATGTAACCAAAGCCTTTAGATGAATGCAAACATTAAGTATTGCTCTGTAGCCTCTTGATTTCTAACTATCAAAGTAGTTCCCTGATCTCAAAGATGAGAGACATGTAATGCCAACAGCCTATCTGGCCACATAAGCATGACGGGAAATTAATTTAAGCCCAGCCTGTATCAGTTGACCCTGAAAATACATGAGAAATGAATGTTGATTGCATAATATCACTGAGGTATTATATATGTTATTTATCAATTTTGTAGGAATATCTAATGGGCACAATAATTTTTAGCAATGGCAAAACAATATGGTGCCAATTGAGTCATTCAGCATTCTCCTTAAAAAGATTTTTTTACCACTGCTCTTCAGAGACTCTCTTATTTAGAATTATCATGATACGTTGCCTCAGTACATTTCTGATTAGTGTCAATATATTGTTTAAAGCAAAAAAAAAAATCAAAATTTTTATGACTTTTGTCAATGATCACAGAGTTTCCTATAAAATTATGCTATGGATTAAGAAAGAGGCAATGAAGCAGGAATAGGTGTCATAAGTGTATGAGCTACCTGCTCATACAAATGATTTAAACCTCCAGGGCCTACTTGATCCAATTCTGTATACCACTTCCACTTCATAGTGAATTGAGGACAAAGTTATGTCTTAATGTATTAGATAATATCTAATTCATTGTGCACAGCTCAAGTCAGATAGTCACCTAATGTCCCTATAGTCAGAATGTTGTTTGGTCAAATAAGAAGCCAAGAGCTGTTTCTAAAAAAAGAAAGTATTTATCTGCAGAAGTTGACTCAGTTTCCTCTAGGATCTATGGGTCAGTTCTACAGGTTTCTTTTCTTAGATGCTCATCACACATTCCTTTTGACAATTTCAATTTCGAAGATCATTTGGGTATCATGAGACTGTTTTTTCACTGGGTCCAAGTGAAATATTATATCTGACTGCAGTTCAAACAAACCGTCTTTTGAGGCTTCAAATCTGGCATAACCAGTAAATATTTTGTGGCATCAAATTAAAATATGTTTGAGACTTGCTTCTAAATCCAAATACCAAAAAGAATTTAGCCTCTTTTTTAGAGGCTAAATTCTTAGGTACAGCAAGTTTTATTTGTCTTTGAAGCAGATATCCTAAATTGTTTTGTACTTTGGATTCCCAGAAAGCAGTGGCAGGAAATATATTTTTGCTTTATGTGCCACCTACTAGAAAAAAGGCATCTAAGATTCTTACTGAGTTTTTCTTGTTAGGTTCAATTATCATGATGCCATTATTTAATAGAACAAGAAAGTACAAGGGGATGCATTCAACTGTCTTTGAAAAGATGACAGTAGGTACTGGTAACATTGACATAGCTCTATGGCAAGGCATAAATGGAGGATATACCATTATGTATTAGATTTCTCCAGAGAAACAAAAAGGAGAACCAACAGGATGCCATCACTCTAAGGATGCCATAGATCAGTTTTGCACTCAAGAAATAGTCATGCAGTCACCATGCTAATCCAAAGTACATATTTGCTGCCCTTTGAATTTAGGCCAAAATGCTATTTTTAACATGACCACTCAAAACACCATTTTAATTGTTGGACCCTAGTGTCATTTTGGGGTTCTCAATAACTGGGTTTAATTTACAGCCAGTTTCTAATAACTAGCAAAAGAGTGTGGATAAATAAATAAAATATCTAGGATATTTTATTATGATGAAATATCCTAGATAGATAGTGGCTATATTTACTCCTGGGGAAGGATTTCAGGTGTTGTTACAATATATACTCATGTGACTATTGTATTTTCCTTTCTCAAGGAATCTCAGGCTTTCATTAATGGGCATTTAAATTGGTTTAAGTCTGAACACTGGATATAAGATGAGGGACTTTCCATTTTAGCTACACAAGTCGGGTTTTGTTTGTTTGTTGTTTTGTTTTGTTTTGTTTTGTTTTTACCATGAGCCTAGAGGTTTTCCTGTTATAAATCAAGTAATATTTCAGTTCAGTATCATTTATTGTATTCCTAGATGCATACTGATCAATTAGGCTCTGTGGTTGCATTCTGAGACAGGGTAGAGGATAGCTTTGGGCTCTCAGCCAAGGGGAGAGAATCAGCTGTGGGGCCTGAAAGTGTATACTGGCTGCACAATTGCCTGTGTTGCTTCCCTTCCTAATCTCTGTTGTTACATGTATGTATTTAAATACTCACATAATTCTACATATAGACATGTAGTTTATGAGTTAACAAAGCTCCCAGCATTTTATCCTATGTTGGAAAAGCAGCAAAGGAGAAAGGACATACAGAGTGCCTACATAAATTGGTTATGAGTAACATATAAACAAGAAATAACAAACTTCAGAAGGCCACAGGAGGCCTCTGAGGAGGAAGGCCTCTCCATGCCTCATGTTCCGGTGCAGGGTGACCTAGGCTCTGTTACCATGAACATTGTGCTCAGGAACATAAAACCCCTTCGTATCACTGTGACATAGCCAGACTTGTAGGCTCCTTATAAGGCTCAAGTTCCATAATAAGCTAAAGATAACCACAAGTTCTTGTTTTGTGAAACTCCCAAACCGCCACTGTTATCAGTCCTTAGGATGACATACCAGGTCTCGCTCACTGATTCACTTCCAGCTCACTGGCTCATTCCACCATTGCTCCACCCCCTACCCTATCGATCAAAGTGATTGTAATCAATGAATAGTGCAGATGATCAGAGCTAGGGGCCTTCACTGTAGCCTCCAGAATAATAAAGTGATGGCCCCCTGGTCCCACTTTTTATCTTAATCTGGCTTTTTCTCATTCCTTTGTCATCACCGAACTCGGGATACCCACAGGTGATGTAAGGCTGGCTCCATACATTCTGGTGTGCAATGTGGGGCTCATGGATTATGGATCCCTATATTCTGGGGCGCCAACATGTGGGGCTCATGGATTCCCTACAATCTTATCCTGATTTTTGTTTCTGTTTGCCTTTGTAATCTGTGTTAAATTCTAGGGACTTATGTCCTCAAAATGGAGGTTACTTATCCATAATACCAGAATTATTAAAGTATAATTTATATATACTTTGAATTTCACCATATCATCTTGGCTGAAATGTAATTATGTAATATACATTCTCATTAAGGGAAGCCTTAGCTTCCTCGAGAAAGCATAATACAATATTGATATAAGTATATATTGTAACTATGCCTGTGTACTCTTAAAATATATTTGTTTACTTGCACCTGGAGTACATTTTTTGAATAATAATTTATTCACTTGGATTTTTACAAATACCAGAAAACATTTGTAATATATATATTAAAAATATATTTTTTCTTTGTAAACATATTAGTTTTAATATTTCATTTGGTAATCTTTATCTCTTTTGCTCACTCTTTTTTTCTCTCCCTCTTTCGTTTTTTCTTTGTTATTCCTCATCTTTTAAAACTCCTTCACGCTATGTTAGCCAGGAAGCATCTCTTCACTAAGTAAACATTACTGTATATTTATTCTATACCTCATTGGGCACAGCAGCGTATGTAAAGAAGATGTCAATCATAAAAATTATAGAAGTATTTTGTAGTGCCACTTGATCCTCACATGTAATTTTTTTTTGCAAAAATTTATTGAGAAGGTAAACAATGAAAAAATGATATGAAATACCATCATTTTCCCAACTTAAAGGTAGAGAACCACAAATTACACTCAAGCTTGATACTAAATTAAAACAACATCAAAGAAAAGGAAGGATCAAGGGGATCAGGTCTTAGATTAATGATGCTTTCACAGAAATTTCTTACATGCTGCCCAAATGTCAAGTCACCTTGTTGAATGTTGATCCTATGTTGTATCACCGTAAAATTTCTATTAAAGTGGAGAAGGTGTTGATTAAGTCTGATATGCTTAAGGAGGTATCAGAGAGGGAAGATATTTGAGAAATTAAAAAAATCAAATAATCAAAAGCAAAAGTAAAACATTTTACTTTTCAAATGTTTTGAGTTTTTATTAATATTGATGAAATTTGATATAAATAAAACTCAAAACATTTGAAAAGTAAAAGCAAAGTGTGTTACTATTTCTCTAGAAAGATAGTTATCTTGGTCCATAGTGGCAGGTAGCTTTCTAATTACACAAGAAGAACTTAGTACTTGGAGATTATGTATGATGTAGCCCCTTAGTGGATTTACTTCAATTAATTGTTGGCAAAGGCATATAAGATGAAAAACAAAATTCTAAAAATGGTGAAGACTATGGACAGGAAAAGTTTTCACGTTTCTCCCAAGGTTTTCCTTTTTAAACAAAAAGTACAGAAAAAAAAATGATCAAATAAAATTTTGTAGCCAAAGAGTCACTCTACTTATGAGCATCCTTCTGATATAGTTTCCGGTAATCTTGTTGGAAGTCAAAGAGCAAATGATCATATGAAAACGCACATTAAAGACAGCAGATTTCTTAACATAAATTGAAATGCTCATTTACAGTTTGCATGTAAATGAGCACTTTCAATTTATGTTAAGAAATATTAAAATAAATTGAAATTATTAATGAAAAAATTCTCCAAAAATACAGAAATTGATGGGTTACCTTTAAAATTTTTTTCTGGGGTTATCATTACATATTGCTTGAGAGAAAGAGATAAATCAAAATTTTACTTTTTAAATTAGAATTAAGCACAAAAAAACAGAAAAGCTTACTAATGTAAAATGCTTGATAGCTATTAATTATGTAATGAGTAAATAGAAATGATGATAGTCAAAACTAAGCAGAAAAGCATGTAGGTAATTTTTAATACTGACAATAAACAGAAGCAATTTACCATTTTGTCCAAGGTAAATACTGGAGGAAACCACCAACATCAAGCAAAGCCAGGATTCAATCTGTATTCAAAGCGCCTGACTTGTTTAAGCCTGAGACCAGATGGTTTATCCAGGAAAGAGCACAATATTACAAAAATTAGGTTAACCGGATCTTTGGTTGTGTTAGGGAGATGAAATGAGGGAGAAATATTTTTCTCAGTAAACTTTGGACCCTGGAATTTCATTTGTCATTTAGCAAGATGACTTAACAGAGTTACATGCTGCATTCCTAGTGAATTCAGCAAATGAAGACTCCAATCTCTGTGGAAGCTTTGTTTCTGATCTTTTAAAAAACAGCTATACCAGAGCTAACAAGGCACTGTGACAATATAATAGAGAGGGGCAAATTATTCATAGCTTTTCTGTTTTTTTAGGAAAGCTTTCATACAATCATTTGAGTCTTACAGTTGGTCCCTAATAGATGAAAGAAGGTACCTCATGGAGTGTTTAAGTTTTAATAAAACAGGTGTAATAAAGTCCCATTTGGCTGGAAAAATACAAATATCCTCCTGATTTGATGTCTTTGACTTTCCCATAAACCAGAATTTAGATACCATTATTACAATTATCAATGAAAGCTTTCGCTATGAAAGGGATGAACATAGATTAAAAGAGATCTACTGCATAGGCAGAACGGAGAAGCTATAAGAATTTTGCTTAAAGAAACATTGCCTAGTAATTTTTCTCTTCCCAATTTATAACCAGAAATCTAACTTAATGTGAGAAAACATCATAAAAATATAAAGATGTGCACATTGTGGGAGGCACTCCAAATCATAGAGTCTGAGGTCCTAGTTGATGGCAATGGATATTCAGGATGCTACCATGAATGCTCCTATTTACAGAGCACTCCCCAAATTGACTTTGTGTAATAATTACCCTGACTCATCTAGAGCCAAAGGCCAAAGTGTATTAACTCAAAGCACTTTTTAAACCCTGAGGTTCACATAGGTCAACCCCAGGAAAACATTCCATACCCTCTACCTGTGCCTCAAGCCTGATTTATATAGATAATAAGGTACTTCAAAAAATTATTCGTGTGTAGATTAGTTCATTACTTTTTTGATATGTAACTGCATCAGATGTGTAGGTTTTGAATAAACTTTAAATGCTATGCTAGTACTTCATTTGTGGAGTTCTATCTAAAATTTTTATTGCTTTTATGGCTGGTATTTTCACAAATTTAAGGTTATACTAGTTGTGCAATATGCTAGTAGCAGATACAGAAAAATCAGAGCTTTGGGTGAGTAAAGGTCAGGAACAATGTCACTGGGATTAAATATTCCCAAACATGGGGACCACAGTCTGAGGAACTTTGACACTTAGCACAAATGAGAAGTTGATAAAGATACCCCATTTACCCTGATGTTCTTATTACTGATTGTACACCTGGTTTGAAATGCCTCATGTACTATACACACACACACACACACACACACACACACACAATAGGCCTATATATATGCCTATAATGTACTCATCAAAATACAAAATTCAATTAATGAAAAAGTATGCTGAGCTAAATTAGAAAGTAAACTTTGAAAGGGGATGAAGTGTCTGCCTTATAGGTACAATACAAAGCAGCCCATTTTTTGATGGCCTGCCAGCAGTGACACTCAAGAAATGATGTGGCCAAACTCTCAGAATGATCACAGGGTTCAAGCAGAGTTGAGGCAGAGTCCCTGGGGAAAGGGCAAAGGTGATAGTAGGTGCTCAATGGACTCAGAAAAGTGCTCATTTGCCATTTAGCATACTGATTTTTCAACATTTTAAAAATGTGTAGTGATACCATTGCATATCAGTTAAATAGCAGCAATTCTGGCGGCATTCTCAGCTGTGAACCAGAGTGATGCAGAGGATCCAGGGACCGGTCGCTACACTAGGGTCCCCAGAGAATGCTGGCCCTGCTCTCCAGGCTGCCCAGTGCTACTGGTGGAAAGACCTTCACGTCCTTTAGTTTTTTGAAGTGCAGATCACTTTCCTGTTACACTGTTCTATAAATTCAGATTTTTCAGGGCGTAGGTGTTCACCTCTTTTCCTCCACTCATCCAAGGCCTCAAGAACTTTTTTTCTTCTTCCTCTTGGTCAGAGCCTCCTTGATTTTCCATGGGCTTATACCAACATCTGCTGCTTTTGTAGATGATACTTCTCTGGTCACCACTCTGGCTATTTCAACAAAGAAATTTAATATTTTTCTTTATTCTATCTCCTCTTGTTCCCTTGTTGAGGAGTCCCCTTTTTCTAAACTTTTTATAAATATGATGAGTCTACCAAAACTTTCTTTTAGTGAAAAAATTAACAATTCTTAGCAATTGGGATATGTTAATTGTGATTTTCTTTCTTCTTGGCTGTTCCTGTTGCAGACTTTTACTCAGATTTTTTTTCTATTCTCCCACAAACGCCTTTGACTTTTATTGTTATTCTGGAATCAAAATCAGAAGAGATTATTTTAGGTCTTAAAAGTCAACATGTTAGTTGACTCTGAGCCCTGAGACATACTAGGTTTGTGAACTTGACCAAATATTTCTCTTCTTTGAAAATAGTGGTTCTTTTACGTATAATTAATCTGCAAATGTCTATTATGGAAAGACATATGGTAAGTCAATAAATAGTAGTTAAGTATACTATTAGAAAGGAGAGATAGATAAAAATATAGTCAACTCTTCAGGTCCTTCCTGATTACCTTCAAGAAGCAGAGTGAGGAGGGAGAAAATAAAAAATTTCAAGTGTTGAGTGATTCTTCTAGTCCCTGCCTGCACCATCATCTCCTCATCTTTCTGCTCATTCTTTGATGAGAGAATTTGATCCTGTATCCAATGTGAGGTTAAAATACAACTTCTTGACCCCTTTGGCATTACAAGTTTTTGAAACTGGTATCAATCTTCCTATGAATGCATTTAAAACAAATGTAAAGATATGTAGAGTAAAGCAAACTGTTTGGAGTAGAGGTTAGAAAACACCAGACAAATAAAAAATGAGAGACATTTTACAATACACCTAACCTATGCTCTTCCAAATATCAGAAGCCATTGAGAAGGTTCCTTTGTCCTGATCTCATAGAAAGGCTTTCATATAGGTAATATTTCAACACAGTCTCTCTCTTTCTCTCTCTCCTGACACAGACATACACTCACACACACACCCCACACACATGCATACACATCTCAGAAAGAAGAAATTGATTTTACATGTGAAAAATATGAAACAATGAAAATCAGACATTTGAAACAATGAAATCTAAATAATTCAAAGTAGCAAGACCCATTAGACTCAAATTTGTTGTGTTTAAAGTAAGAATGTAGTAAGTGATACAATCAGCTGACATATTACATAAAGGGGGTTACAAAAAGTGTTCCATTGTCCAATTATAAGCCTCAGGAGTACATTAACCTATGTACTTAAGCAAAAGACCTAGAAACTTTAAAAAATAATTGGTCTTCTCCTGAAAAAATAGAAAGTGAATTAGTAGAGGAAAGAAGTAAAACGCTTGTTATATGATATTTCCTTTAACCTTAAAAAGGTGGAAATTTAAACCATT
>NW_016107322.1:12311343-12355168 GCF_001604975.1 Cebus imitator
CCATGTTGACCAGGATGGTCTCGATCTCTTGACCTCGTGATCCACCCGCCTCGGCCTCCCAAAGTGCTGGGATTACAGGCGTGAGCCACCGCGCCCGGCCCCTAAACCATTCTTAAATATCCCCGTGACATTAACTCAAGACATTTTAACGAAATTGTTCCTTGGTCCCAAAACACATGAGAATTCAGTGGCGTGATATATACTAGATTTAACATCTGCATCTATTGTAAAAGTTGTTTATATTTTAATAACTGATACATTTTGATGAGCTGAAGAAACACAATAGAATGGACACTCTTATGTGCACCTTGGGAAGCTACATAGATAACTACGTATAAAAATGAAGAGATACTGGAGCTGGGTCCCCCAAGCTGAGACTGCATACATGTACTCAGCACTCTTTGTGTTGCTGTGAATGTGTGGTGTGCCAAAGATTAAGACAATCAAAAGTAGGCCTGGGAATCATAAAAATATTATGATCTTTACATGAAAATGCTCTGTAGTATTCTGTTCTGCATCTGTTTCTAAAAGCTACACAAATTTGATGCTGCCTGAAGTCTGTTGTGTCTCATTGATTTTGATTATAAATCTGTAATGAAGATCACAGCTCCTAATCAAGTAGCTCTAGGAGAGAGAATTAAAAGGCATTTGGAAGATATGCTACCATGCCTTGCCAAAGTGGATCTCTGCTTGGGCATTGCCATATTTAGGAATAATTCCTTTGTTTTCAGTCATCCCTTGTTCACAGTTCTGAAGCATCTTGATTTATGGCTATTTAATCCATTCCTGTTGAAAGTGTCGTCAAGTCATAGTCATCGGTTTATCTCCAGCTGACTTTCACACCCATTTCCCCTTGTCATCTCCCTAAAAGAAACCTGATATGAGCTTTTATCCTTCTAAAACTTTGAACTGCTAATACAGTTTCCTAACTGTTTTCTTTTAGGCACTTATCTTTTCATTCACATTTTTAAAAAGAATAATTAACAAATCTGTTTTTAGCACAGTGAGCCTAAAAGAGATTCATAATTTAATGAAAGGCTTAAGGCAAGAACTTCAGCATTTCATTGAAATACCAAGGCCAACATACTAAAATTATCAAAATTGGGTGTCGATTTTCCTAATTAACTTTAAACAACGCCTACTTGGCTATACTCTACAGAATATTAAATGAAATGAAAGATTAACAAGGCTTCCAGTGTTTTACTTTGAATTATAGGCACAACTTCTCCATTTGCTTTTACATTAAAAAAAAAAAAAAAAAAAAGAGTTTGTTAGTGTGGAATACAATGTGGTTAAAAATATATATACAACTGAAATTGCCTTAGCAAAGCACAGTTACTGCCTTAAACAAGCTTCTGTTTGTAAGTTCAAAATACTGAACATTAAAATTCCAAAAATAATCCTTGATGGCCTTTACTGAAAATTGTAATTATGTAAGCTACCATTTTCTGAGTGCTTGCTCTGTGCATGC
Organism: Cebus imitator; assembly: GCF_001604975.1. NCBI lineage: Eukaryota > Metazoa > Chordata > Mammalia > Primates > Cebidae > Cebus > Cebus imitator. The sequence continues at coordinate 12,312,815 of NW_016107322.1, forward strand.
ATTTTACATGAATTTTTTAATTCAATTTTTGCAAAAACTCTTTTGAGGTAAGCACTATTATCATTATACTGTTTTGACTGTGAGGAGATGAGAGAGTAATTAATCTGCCCAAGTTCATTATTCTAGGAGGTAGCATGGTCGGATTTGGAAACCAGATATGCTGAACATGTTACATTTTTAAGACTGATAAAATAAATTATTTCTCCTTCTGAAGATAATTTTGATACACCTGATAATCAGGAATAATCTGATGACCTGAACACATTTCACTTGACACATCAATACCTTCCTTTTTTCTTTTCATTCTTGCAGGTATGCTGCTTTCACGATGAAAATACATATATATTCGTTAGTCCTTGGTTACCTATGCAATCTATCTTTAAAAGCCACTAATATTTTCCCAGAAAATATTCATCTCTTCTCTGGTCTATGAACTGCTTTCATCTAACCTGTATCCTGCAACAGGAAAATTCTGATTATATTAACTAGCTTAGTTATAGGAGGCTTTTCCTGACCTCACCGGAAGTCTATTCAGGCTGTTGTGCAAGGCCTGTCCTGACATCATATAATTAGCCTTTTTGTATGCTATTTAGAAGCAGAAGCTTTTATTAGGCCAAACCAATCTATGCACTGATCTTAAGACTCCTTTATTTTGCTAGCGCACTTTTGATTCCTATAAATATTTCCTCATATCTCACTTTTTTTGCAATAATTTTTATTTTTCTCAGAGTCCACATTTTGTACGATGTATTTATGATTAACTACAGTAACCTCTTCTAGGCATTTATATTTTTGATACTTATATTTTTTAATGGAGAGCTATGTAAATAAATTATACTTGATTGATTAACATGTCTGATTGTATCTGTTATACTGATCATCACCAAGAACCAATCCTTATCTATCTTAGATTACTCTCACTGAGCTAATCTAGATACTTCTAATATTGTAATCTCTTAATGACAGTTTATTCTTCAAATATAAAAAAAAAAAATTTTTAAACCATTATTATTTTCAAATCTGACTCCTCTGGACCTTCTACTTGGTAAATAACCATTTTCCCAAGTTCTTTTTGAAAAATTTTTTCCTTTAGGTTCAGTAGGGGTTAGATACAGCAGGTCATATGGTACTTGCTAGTGTAGACTGGGTTCTCAAAACAATTGGTTGCAATCTGCACTGGAATTTTACACTTATATGGTGGCCCCTGAGTGAAGAAATGGCACAAAAGAGACAGGCAAGGTAGGATGAAGTTTTATCTTCTACAGAATGTTTGGAGCTTTTGACTTTTCTGTCCATGAAATGATTACTTGATTTTCTCTATTGCAATTCTTCATTAAATGTCATATTTAAATAAGTTTGCTTCATCACAGCATACCTGCCTTGTTCATATATAGCCCAATTCTAAAAGTAAGTAAATATTAATAGTAAGTAAATAAAATATTATGGTGTCCAATGTTATTGGTGATCAGAGAGGAATCACTGAGAATAATGCTTTTTAAGTGAAGGAAATGAAGAGGATCAAAACACTGACAGTTTACTTTTTCTTGTAATGATGAATGTTCTTTCCTGATGTATGTTCTGTCTTTGTTCTCTGCTTTTCTTAGCTACAGTCAGAACCAGAAACATTAGGCAAATCATTCCCAATGTTGCCAATCGCCCTTTTATTTTGAACTCCCATTTTTATTCCTGTTTTGTAGAGATGTTGGAAGACATAATCATAGGTTTGCATACCTGAGAGAGTCTATTTAACATCAATTATGAGGCTCTCAAGAACAGGAATATTTGTCTCAGAATATTTTTAGCATTTTTCTGCAACCCATCAATAAGAATTAACAGTGAGCTTATTACGTTTCCATCAGATTTATAATGAATTTTGTTTAAATAAGGAAATTTGTTTACACATTGTATAAGTCATATTCCATAGTTTAATACTCTATTTTTCATTTGCAGTATAAAATAGACATTTTCCCAGATTTTTAAATATTCTTTGTAAATATGGCTTTTAGTGTCTGCCAAATATTTTTAAATTTTTTTCTTTATTGATATATAAGATGTGTGTATTTTTGGAATACAAGTGATATTTCGTTACAGGTATAGCATGCATAAAGAAGTCAGGATATTTAGGACATCCATCATCACACGCATTTAGTATTTCCTTGTGTTGAGACCAATTCAAGCCCTCATTTCTAGAGACTTTGACATCTACAAGAGATTGCTTTTAACTAGAGTCACTACTCTGCTATTGGACATTAGAATTTATTATTTATACCTAATTGCATGTTTGTACCCATTAACCAACCTCTCTTCATTCCCCCTTTCCCCACACAACCATATCTATTCTAGCCTCTGTTAACTATCATTTTACTCTCTACCTTCATGAGATCTACTTTATTAGCACTTGTATATGAATACATGTGATGTACATTTTTCAGTGCTTGCTTATTTTACATAACATAATGACCTCCAGTTTCATTCATGTTGCTGCAAATGGCATATTTTATTCTTTCTTATGGCTGAATGGTATTCCATTGTGTAAATTTACAACATATTTGTATGCATTCATTCATTTATGGATTCTTAGATTGATTCCCTCTTTTTGCTTTTGTGAATAGTAATGCAACAAACATAAAGATGCATGTATTCCTTTGATATAGTAATTTCCTTTCTTTTGGATAAATACTAATTAGTGGGATTCCTGGATGGTGTAATAGTTTTATTATTAGGTTTGCAAGAAATCACCATACCGTTTTCCATAATGGCTGTACTAATTTACTGCACTCTCATTTACTATACCAACAGTATATGAGAGGTCCATTTTTTTGCATCTTCACCTGTTTTTATTACTTTTGTCTTATTGATAATAGCCTTTTTAGCTGGGGTAAGATGATACGCATTGTGGTTTTTATTTTATTTCTCTGATGATTAACGATGTTAAACATTTTGTATAAACCTGTGGTAATTTGTAGGTCTTCCTTTAAAAATTGTCTACATTGATGCTTTGCCCATTTTTAATAGCATGATTTGTGTTGTTGTTGTTGTTGTTGTTCTGTGTGTGTGTTGCTGTTGTGTTGTTTGAATTATTTGTGTATGCCAGATAGTAGTCAGAGAAGTATTTTGCAAATATTTTCTCCCATTCAACATGTTATCTCTTCACTCTGTTGATTATTTCCTTTACTGTGCATGAGTCTATTAGTTTAATACACTTCAATTTTTCTATTTTTGTTGTTGTATGCGCTTTTGCAGTCTTAGCCATAAAATTTTTGCCTAGACCAATGAGCTGAAGTGTTTCCTCAACGTTTTCCTATAGCAGTTTTATAGTTTTAGGTCTAAGGTCTAACTCCATAAATCAGTTTTGAGTTGATTTTTTAATATGGTGACAGATAGGGGTTCTATTTTATGGCTCTGTATATGGTATCCAGTTTTGCAATAACCACTTATCAAAGAGGTGCCTATTTCCTAATGTACATTCTTGGTATCTTTGTCAATAATCAGTTGGCTGTAAATATGTGGATTTATTTCTGGATTCTCTATTCTGTTCCACTGGCTTATGTGTCTTTGTTTTCTTGTGTTTTTGTTTTGTTTTGTTTTTTGGGTTTTTTGTTTCATTTTTTTAAGTCATTATTTATTTGTGGCTAAAGCATATGATACATTTCTTAAGCCTGCTTTCAAATATTTTTAAATGATTCCAGTTTAAATTTATTGCTTTTTTTTTTACACTTTAAGTTCTAGAGTACATGTGCAGATTGCGCAGGTTTGTTACATAGGTATACACATGCCATGGTGGTTTGCTGCATCCATCCCCCCATCACCTATATTAGGTAATTCTCCTAATGTTATTTCTCCCCAATTCTCCCCATCCCCTGCTATTCATCCCCTATCCCTCCCCTGACCCTAACAGGCCCTGGTGTGTGATGTTCTCTTTTCTGTGTCCATGTGTTCTAATTCAACACCCCTTATGAGAGAGAACAGTGTTTTGCTTTCTGTTCTTGTGTCAGTTTGCTGAAAATGATGGTTTCCAGCTTCATCTGCGTCTCTGAAATGGACATGAACTCATCCTTTTTATGACTTCATAGTATTCCATGGTGTATATGTATCACATTTTCTTTATCCAGTCTATCACTGATGAGCATTTGGGTTGGTTCCAAGTCTTTGCTCTTATGAACAGTGCCGCAATAAACATATGCCGGCATGTGTCTTTATAATAGAATGTTTTATAATCATTTGGGTATATATCCAGTAATGGGATTGCTGGGTCAAATGATATTTCTATTTCTAGATCCTTGAGGAATCACCACACTGTATTCCACAATGGTTGAACTAATTTACACTCCCACCAACAGTGTAAAGCATTCTCATTTCTCCATATCCTCTCCAGCATCTGTTGTCTCCTGATTTTTTAATGATCGCCATTCTAACTGGTGTGTGATAATATCTCAATGTGGTTTTGATTTACGTTTCTCTAATGACCAGTGATGATGAGCATTTTTTCATATGTTTTTTGGCTGCATAAATGTCTTCTTTTGACAAGTGTCTGTTCATATCATTCACCCACTTCACTTTTTGATGGGTTTGTCTGTTGTTTCTTGTAAATTTGTCTAAGTTCTCAAAATTATTTTCCCATTCTTTTGGTTGCCAGTTCACTCTAATGTTAGTTTCTTTTGCTGTGCAGAAGCTCTGGAGTTTAATTAGATCCTGTTTGTCTATTTTGGCTTTTGGTGCCATTTCTTTTGGTGTTTTAGTTATGAAGTCCTTGCCTATGACAATGTCCTGAATGGTATTGCCTAAGTTTTCTTCTAGGGTTTTTATGGTGTTAGGCCTTATGTTTACATATTTAATCCATCTGGAGTCAATTTTTGTACAAACGTAAGGAAGGGATCTAGTTTCTGCTTTCTGCACATGGCTAGTCAGTTTTACCAGCAACATTTATTAAATAGGGAATCCTTTCCCCATTGCTTTCTTTTTTTTTTTTTTTTGGTCAGGTTTGTCAAAGATCATATTGTTTTATATGTGTGGTGTTATTTCTGAGGCCTCTGTTCAGTTTTTATTGTGGAATATTCAGTTTTTCACTGCAGGTTTTAGTGGTTTCTGATATGTCTCTTTGTAGATTCTACAAAGATAGTATTTCCATCCTGGTGAATCAAAACACAGGTTTCATTCTGTGAGATAAATCCATACATCAGAAAGCATATTCACAGATAGACTGTTTCTAATTTTTATCACTGATACGCAGTTCTTCACTGTAGGCTTCAATGAGTTTAGAAATGTCCCTTCATAGATTCTAAAAAAGAGTGTTTTCAAACCAATTAATCAAAACACAGTTTTCATTCTGTGAGATGAATCCACACATACCAAAGCATTTTCTCCGTTTTTTTCTAGTTTTTATCACAGGATATTCAGTATTTCAGTATAGGCTTCCATGGGCCAGTGAAAGTCCCATCATAGATTCTACAAAGAGAGGTTTTCCAAACTGGTAAATAAAACACAGGCTCCATTTTATGAAATGAATCCACACCTAACAAAAAACTTTTTTTTCTTGGAACGGCACCTTGCTCTGTCACCACACTGGAGTGCAGTGGCACAATCTCAGCTAACTAGAACCTCCCCCTTCCCAGTTCAAGTGATTCTCCTGCCTTAGCCTCCCAAGTAGCTGGGACTGCAGGCGTGTACCACCACACCTAGCTAATTTTTGTATACTTAGTAGAGACCGGGTTTCACCATATTGGCTAAGATGGTCTTGATCTCTTGACCTTGTGATTTGCCCGTCTTAGTCTTCCAAAGTGCTGGGATTACAGGTATGAGCCACCACCACCAATCTAACCCAGCATTTTCATAGACAACTTGCTTACAGTATTTATCATGGGATATTAGATTTTTCCTTAAGGCCCTCAATAAGCTCAGTAATTTTTCCACATAGATTCTACAAAAAGAGTGTTTCTAACGTTGTGAAACAAAACAGAGGTTCCATTCTGTTAGATGAATCCACATATCACAAAGTATTTTCAGAGATGGCTTGTTTCTAGTTTTTATCTTGGTATATTTGATTTTTTCCTTATGAGCACCAAATAACCCAGAAATCTCCCTTTGTAGATTCTACCAAAAGAGTTTTTCCAAGCTGCCGAATCAAAATACAGTTTGCATTCTGTGAGATGAACTCACATATCCAAAAGCATTTTCACACAGATAGCTTGTTTCTACTTTTTATTGAGAGATATTCTGCTTTTCACTATCTGCTTCAATGATCTCTGAAATGGCCCTTCATGGGTATTACAGAAAGAGTGTCTCCAACATGACAAATCAAAATGCAGTTCCCATTTTGTGAGATAAATCCACACATCACGAAGCATTTTTATAGGCAGCTTGTTTGTAGATTTTATATCGGGATATTCTGTTTTTCACTATCGGCTTCAATGGGCTCAGAAATGTTCCTTCACAAATTCTACAAAGAGAGTGTTTCCAAACTCTTGAAAGAAACTAGTGGTTTCATTCTGTGAGATGAATCCAGATGTAACAAAGACTTTTCACAGATAGTTGTTTCTAGTTTTTATTGCAGAATATTCAATTTTCATTATAGGCTACAATAAACTCAGCAATGTCCCTTCATAGATTCTACAAAAAGAGGGTCTACAGGCTTGTGAATAAAAACACAGGTTCCAATCTGTGAGATAAATCCACACATCACAAAGCATTTTCACTAATAGTTTGTTTCTAGATTATATCAAGGTATATTTGATTTTTCTTATGTGTCTCAAAGGCTCACATATGTCCCTGCATAGTCTACAGAAAGAGTGTTTCCAACCTGGTGAACCAAAACACAGGTTCCCTTTTGTGAGATGAGTCCACACATCACAAAGCATTTTCACAGATTGCTTGTTTCTAGTTTTTATTGTGGGATATTAGGTTTTTCCATTGGGCCTCAATAAGCTCGGAAATTTCCCTTGGTAGATTCACAAAAAGAGTGTTTCCAAAATGGTAAATGAAAACACAATATTCATTTTCTGATGCAAATCCATACATCACAAAGAATTTTCACAGATAATTTGTTTCTAGTTTTTATTAAGGGATACATAGTTTTTCACTATAGGATTCAATTGGATCAGAAATGTCCCTTCGTAGATTCTACAAAACAGTGTATTCAACCTGGTGAATCAAAACAGGTTCTATAATGTGAGATGAATTGATACATCATGAAGAATTTTCACAGACAGCTTGTTCATGGTCCAGTTTTTCACCAGAGGCTTCAATGGGTTCAGATGTGTCCCTTTGTAGATTTTACAAAGAGATTGTTTTCGTCCTGGTGAATCAAAACACAGGTCCCATTCTGTGAGATGTATCTACACATCACAAGCATTTTCACAGACAACTTTTTTCTAGTTTTTTCATGGGACATTTAATTTTCCTTAGGTCATCAAAGGACTCAGAAACATCCCTTGATAGATTCTACAGATAAGGGTTTCCAAGCTTGTGAATCAAAACACAGGTTGCATTTTGTGAAATGAATCTACAAGTTACAAAGCATTTGAACAGATAGCTTGTTTCTAGTTTTTAATCACTGGATATTCTTTTTTTATTTTATTTTATTTTATTTTTTTCTATTGATTTCAAGGGCTCTAGAATATCCCTTTGTAGATTCTACAAAAAGAGTGTTTCCTGCCTGGTGAATCAAAATGCTGCTTCCATTCTGTGTCACAAATTGACACATCACAAAGCAATTTAACAGGTAGCTTTTTGTAGTTTTTATCATGGGATATTCAGTTTTTCCCTATAGGTTACAGTGGGCTCAGAAATGTCCCTTCATAGATTCTACAAACAGAGAATGGCCAACCTGTGAATCAAAACAGAGGTTCCATTATGTGAGATGAATATACACATTAGAAAGCATTTTCAGCAATTGCTTCTTTGTAGTTTCTATCGCGGGATATTCCGTTTTTCGCCATTGGCTTCAATGGACTTGGAAATATACCTTCATAGATTCTACAAAAGGGGTGTTTATAACCTGGTGAATCTAAATACATGTTTCATTCTGTGAAATGAATCCACACATCACAAAGCATTTTCACAGAAAGCTTGTTTGTAGTGTTTATATCAAGATATTCTGTTTTTCTCTGTTGGTTTCAACAGGCTCAGGAATATCCCTTCATGGATTCCACAAGGAGTGTGTTTACAAACACTTGAAAACACACACACACACACACACACACACACACACACAAGTTTCATTCTGTGAGATGAATCCAGAATGACAAAACATTTTCAATGATAGCTTGGTTCTAATTTTTATCACGTAATATTCGGTTTTTCACTACAGGCTACCATAGTCTCAGAAATGTCCCTTTGTAGACCCTGGAAACAGATTTTTTCCAACCTGATGTGCAAAATAGAAGTTCTATTTTGTGAGATGAACCCACACATCACAAAACATTTTCAAAGAAAATTTGTTAATAGTTTATATCATGGGATATTCAGTTTTTCACTATGATCTTCAAAGGCCTCAGAAATGTCAATTCATAGGTTCTACAAAAGGAAGGTTTCACTCTGGTGAATCAAAAGACAGTTTCCATTCTGTGAGATTAATCCACACATCTAAAAGCATTTTCACAGATAGCTTGTATTGAGTTTACATTGTGGAATATTCAATTTTCTTTACAGGCCTCAATGGCCTTAGAAATTTCCCTTCAGATTCTACTAATAGCCTGATTTCAACCTGGAGAATCAAACCACAGGTTCCATTCTTTGAGATGAATCCACACATCACAATTCATTTTCACTAATAGCTTGTTTCTAGATTATATAAGGGATAATCGATTATTTCCTATGGGACTCAATAGAATCACATACCTCCCTTCGTATATTCTTCACAAAAAGCATTTCCAACCTGTTGATTCAAAACACAGCTTCCATTCTGTGAGATGAATCTACACATTACAAACCATACCTAGGAATACAACTAACAAAGGAGGTAAAAGACCTCTTCAAGGAGACCTACAAATCACTGATCAAGGAAATAAGAGAGGACACAATGATAGACTGGATAAAGAAAATGTGGCACATATATACCATTGAATACTATGCAACCATAAAAAAGGATGAGTTCATGTCCTTTGCAGAGACATGGTTATAGCTGGAAACTATCATTCTCAGCAAACTGACACAAGAACAGAAAACCAAACACTGCATGTTCTCACTCATAAGTGGGTGTTGAACAATGAGAATACAGGGACACAGGGAAAGGAACATCACACTGGCCCTTCAGGGGCTGGAGGGCTAGGAGAGGGATAGCAGAGAGTGGGGGGATATGGGAGGGATAGCATTAGGAGAAATACCTAATGTAGATGATGGGGTGATGGATGCAGCCAACCACCATGGCATGTGTGTACCTATGTAACAAACCTGCACATTCTGCACATGTACCCCAAAACTTAAAGTATAATAAAAAAATAATAAAACACCCTAAAAAAGAAAATGCTTTATTCCTGGTCATGTAATATGATGCTCACAATTCAGAATAACTTCATAATGTTTTGTTGTTTGTTTACTTGAGCATATTGTTTATACTGGCAACATCAAAAATATATCAACAAAAAATAAGGACATTTCTTTTATACATAAAATGAAAAAAAAAGATTTGATGTATCAGTATGAATTTTATTCACTCAGATCCTTTCTCGTGCTTTGACATCAAGAGTTAGAATTCCTTTCTCTGATGACATCCTTGAGGACCCAGATTGGCTGTATTAACCAACACGTCTCTTGGAACATTCTCCAGTTGAGATAGGTAGCTCATTCCTCCCTCAGTGCTCCTTCCTGGATTGTAGGAGCCTGTTATGCTCCCATCTTATCAGAAGAGCCAGAATACCCTCTCTGGTCAAGTCACTCCTGTATATATGCTAGCTTTTCTCACTTCCTTCTCTTCTTCAGCATGGCGTACTTTCTTTCTCATTAACTACATTTCACAATAAATTTAAACTGTGTTGTGATTCTGTAGCTTCAGGAAAGTTTTTGTGAGGCAGCACACATCCTGTTTCCAAAACCCACCTGGTCACCGCTTAATACCTGAATTTATGATTTACTCTAAATTCTAGAGGCTTGTGAACTCTGATTAAAGAGGTGATTTCAGAATTACCCAGTACTAACTTATTTTATCCTACTCCCTAAAGCAGCTATATTCTGGGCTTTGTACTTTATTTTAAATTCATGCTATACTTATGCTTATTTTATTTCCTATCTTCTACTCCTTCTCTTCTGAAAACACATTTTGGGTTTGAATTTCCAGATAACTTTTTTCTTTGGCTTACTAATTTAGACATAGTAAGTTTGAAATTTAATTCATCTAATTTTCCATGGCATATTTTAACAACTTCCTATACTCTTAGAAGTCTATATGTATTATTTTTAACCTTAAAATTTCCACATAAAATGCTAATCTAGCTTCTAGGAAGCTCATCAATACTATTCAAGAAGAAAAGCACATGAATACAATATTCAGATTTTCATTGTTTAAATCATCAAATTATTTGCTTTTTAAAAAATTATCCTGAAGACATAAGCTAGTTGAATTGATTTCTGTGCTTTGCAACCAAAGATACCCAGTCATTTTTCTGTAATATATCCAATTTTCAAAATGTGTCAATATGAGTATTTTAAAAATTTCAATCATTTTCTTACTCTTGAGAGTTAAAGGACCCACCAAGTAATACAAATTTGATACTGAGAAACATGTAATTGTCTCTAGATAATGGCCAATTGTAACATCGTCCCAAAACATACTGAATGATTCTCATTTGCTTAAACTTAAAACAGGAAAATTTATACACCAATTTCTTCCTAAGGTTGTTATATAGGTTGTTTTTTTTTTTTTTTTTTTTTTTTAATGTTGCTATTGGAACTTACAATTTGCTTGTAAAGTAATCTCAGCCCAGATGCTCCATGCCTGACATGGAAAATGGGACCCTTAAAAGCTTTACCTCACTACTCTTCTTTATTTTCTGTGCACTTGTGGTAATAAGGAAAGCAGCAGCTGCTTCCATTGACTGCCTCACTGTTCCAGAGTTATACTGGACATAGATGGTAATGTCTTTCCTATTACCTCTTTATGGAACATGCAACTGAGTCTGAAAGAGAGCAAAGAAAATATCTATGAAAGCATCTTACTGATAATTAGATAATTCCAAATAACTAGATGTGTCCACAATGATTAGAGCTCATGGTAACGAAGAATGTTTTTCCCTTCCTGATATAGAAAGTAAAGAGTGAGAGATGTGGATACACTAATTAAAAAAATAAAATGTGTGGGCCTGCTGTCAGGCCAGAAGGAAATTTAATATACAAACAGTGACTGCATGTGTTTGACATACATGGTGACAGTTTGAAAGGCTTTTTACATTCACCACATTTTCATTAAAATTGAGCATGTAAACCAGACATTCTATTACCAGATCATAAAACCAATATATTCTTGGTTGTTTCTTGAAACGAGATTTTCACAAATTTGCAACTCTAAGAATGTTACCTAGGGAAAGGCTCTGGAGCGGCCAATCAAAAGTTAATACAAAAATGTGCTCAAGGAAAAGATTCGTAAGTTAAAAATGAAAAGTTGTTCTATTCCCCTGAACAATATTATTCAATAGAAATAGAATTCCTAAGTTAGGATGAGGCTAAGCAATAATCATACTATTCTGAATATCTACCATATTTTAATAATAATACATTAAGCTTTTAGTTTATAGTAATGTTGGTATATAGAAGGGCACTAATTCTTTTAAACCTGCTTTTAGGAGACAGATGATTCAATCCAATAGTAAGACAAATAATTTACAGAATAAATGTAAAGTATGTGATTTATGTATGTCTGTGATTTTTATCTCATTTTTCTGTACATTCTTCTTTCATTTAGGGTTACTTCTCTTATATCTGCATTTAATCTGTCCTGCCTCATGGCCTCTTCTCTTTGATTCAGTCAACAATATGGTGGTCTCTTACTTGGCTATGATATTTTTGTAGATTTTATTAACAAAGGATGATATTTTAAAAGAGATTTTAGATTAACCAATTATCTTCTCAATAAGTACTTTTTTTTTCAGTCAATTCACTTAGTTTGAAGTCTTACTTCAAAATGAAATTAAGACTGTGTGAAGGATAAAAGCTAACATAATGGCACCATGCATTCCTTATCTAAGATTGTGCTTTTGACATTTGCTTTGATGCCAAAGGAAGCCACTTCCATAGTAACTATAGAAACAGATTGTACTGCGTATTAGAGCCATTTTTATCTATTAGTGATTGCTAAGGAATACATTGGCTGCATTGCAATGAACACTAATTATACCAACTATTTAGTAACAGACATCAAATGGTGTGATTCTGTTTGGGCAGTCAGGTTTGCATAGTAGTTTGAACATCCCTACACTCCTCAGAGTATTAACTCTCACTGCTTGAATAACAAATACTGACTATGCATCCATATTGGTCCAGGGACTAGACTAATTAATAGAAATGGTTGTTAATAGAGTTGTGAAAGCTGACAAAGAAATATAGTAGCTAAACTCTAGTAAAATACTATTTCAGGAATTGCAAGTAATCAAGCCAGAAATCATACAACTTAGACTTTTAAAATAAGTCCAAAGAGACTGAGACAGCGTTTTGAGGAAACTAGTAGGCACTAGCAAATGATTGCAGAGCATATGAAAAGGTCACTATACAAAACACCAGTGGAGATATTTTAAAATCCCATTATTCAGGCAACACATAAAGTCACTTCAAAAATTTTAGGACTCTATTTACAAGGACAAAACACACTTTCCCTGGGTGGTGGTGTGTTGTAGTTTTAAATTTTGAGATTTTTATAATTATTTGACAGTCAACTCATAACAACATTGGATGTAGAATAGGAATGGGGACCTGACATGGGGAGAAGTGATTAGAGGCATTTAAAAAGGATAACAAAGTGAAATGATGATTCTTTTTTCTAAATATTTAATGCTAAATATTGAGCACAAATAACAGTGCAATTCCAACCTTCCACCATGGCAAGCACCACTAGTTGGTCAAAGCCTTCTTTCTCATCAAGCTGTTTCTCAATCCAAAATTAGTGAGCCAATTTTGATCAACAGAGTTTAAAATTAGTTGAAACTTACCGAATTGCCCTAGACTTCTCCAGAAAACAATTAGAAAATAAAATGGCTTAAATCAATAGGACAGCATTATCATATATTATCAGATCAGAAATACAATGGAATAGGACAGAGCTATCAAAATAATAGAGAATTTTATAAACACTAAGCATTGTGTGTGGCAGCAAAATGCATAGATATTCTCGGGTATCCTGAGGTTTAACCAGAAGTTATTTTACTTTTATGTATAACTCATGCTAGAAGTTTCCCTTTAACCTGGACCCTATGATTTTAAAAAGATTTTAGGTCCTTTCACTCACTGATCTCCAAATTAATGTCAAGCAAATAATTAAATGATCTATTATCAAAAACTGAATATAAATCAAATTGTACTTCCAAACAGAAAGTAAACTCCATGTATGAGAACTTAAGAATTAATTATCACTAGTAGAATCAGAGTCTTATATGTAACAAATCATAAATGCCTCCACATATTTGCAGATGCTGCTTGTTCTGCCCATAAATGTTTTATCCAGTAATGTGGTTTAGCTTTGTGTCCCCACCCAAAACTCATGATGAATTATCATCCCCAGCGTTGGATGAGGGACGAGGTGGAAGGTGATAGGATCATGCAGTGGATCTGCCCTTGCTGTTCTTATGATAGTGATTGATGAGTTCTCACAAGATCTGGTTGTTTGAAAATGAGTGGCACTTTTCCCTTCTCTCTCTCTCTCTGTCTCTCTCGGTCTCTCTATCGCTCTCTCTCTCTCTCTCTCTCTCTCTCTCTCTCTCTCTCTCCCCCTTTCTGCTGTCACTATGTAAAGAAGGTCCTTGTTGGCCCTTCACCTCCTGCCAGATTATAAGTTTCCTGAGGCCTCCTAAGTCATGCTTCCTGTTAAGCTTGTGGAACTGTGAGTAAATTAAAATTCTTTTCTTCACAAATTACCCAGTCTCAGGTAGTTCTTTATAACAGTGTGAAAACGAACTAATATAGAAAATTGGTATTAGGGGTGGGACATTGCCATAAAGATACCTGGAAATGTGAAAGCAACTTTAGAACTGGGTAACGAGCAGCAGCTGGAACACTTTGGAGGGCTCAGAAGTCAGAAAGATGTGGAAAAGTTTGGAATTTCATAGATACTTGTTGAATGATTCTGACCAAATGCTGATAGTGATACAGACAGTGATCAATCCAGGCTGAGAGATGAGGATTTTATTGGGAACTAAAGCAAAGGTTACTTTTGCTGTGCTTTACAGAAGAAACTGAAAGTATTGTGCCTCTGCTCTAGGGATCTCTGGAAATTTGAACCTGAGAAAGATGACTTAGGTATCTGGTGGATGAAACTTCTAAGCAGCTAAGTTTTCAAGATTCGGTGTGGCTGCTTTTAACAGCATATAGTAATATGTGTTCATAAAGAGATAGTCTGAAATTGGGACTTCTGTATAAAAGGAAAGCAGAACACAAAAGTTTGGAAAATTTTCAGCATGACCATATAGTTTAAAAGAAAAACCCATTTTCTGGGGGAAAATTCAATGCAGCTACAGAAATTTGCAAGAATGAAGAGAAACTGAAAGTTAATAGGTAAGACAATGGAGAAAATGTCTCCAGGGCATGTCAGAGACCTTCTCAGTAGCGCCCCCATCACAGACCTGGAGGCCTATGGGTAAAAAAGTGGTTTTGAGGGCCCGGTCCAGATCGCCACTGCTCTGTAGACCTCAAGCTGCAGTCATGGCTAAATGGGGCCAAGGTACAGTTTATGCCATGGCTTCAGAAGGTGTAAGTCCCAAGCCTTGGCAGCTTCTACATGATGTTGTGCCTGCAAGTGAATAGAAGAAAAGAGCTGAGATTTGGGAGCCTCCATCTAGATTTCAGAGGATGTACAGAAACACCTGGATGTCCAGGCAGCAATGTGCTGCAGGAGCAGACCTTCATGAAGAATGTGTGCTACGACAGTGCAAAGGGAAAATATGAGGTTGGAGGCCCCACACAGTGTCCCCGCTGGAACACTGCTTAGTGGAGCTGTGAGGAGAGGGCCACCATCCTCCAGACCCCAGAATGCTAGATCCACTGACTGCTTGTACTCTATACTCAGAAGTGCTGCAGGTATCCATAAGCATTCAACATTAGCCCTTGAGAGCAGCCATGGGAGCTGTACTCTCCCGAGCTACAGGGGCATAACTGTCCAAGGCCTTGGTGCCCACCCCTTGCATCAGTATGCCGTGGATGTGAGACATGGAGTCAAAGGAGTTTATTTGGAGGTTTGAAAGTTAATGACTACCCTGCTCTGTTTCAGACTTGCATGAGGCCTGTAGTCCCTTTGTTTGGCCAGTTTCTCCCTTTGGGAATGTGAGCATCTACCCAATGCCTATACCCCCATTGTATCTGGGAAGTAACTAACTTGTTTTTGACTTTACAGGCTCATAGGCTTTGTCTCAGATAAGACTTTGGACTTGAAGTTTTAAGTTAATGCTGGAACAAGTTAAGACTTTGGGGGACAGTTGGGAAGGCATGATTGGTGTTGCAACGTGATGACATGAAATTTGGGAGTGATCATGGGTGGAATAATACGGGTTTGCTCTGTTTTCCCACCCAAATCTCATGTTGAATTATAATCTTCAGCATTGGGAGAGGGACAGGGTGGAAGTGATTGGATCATGGAGACAGATTTGCTCCTTGCTGTTTTCATAAAAGTGAGTACGTTTTCATGAACTCCAGTTGTTTGAAAATGTTTGGCACTTCCCTCTTTGATTTCTCTCTTTCCTTCTGCCATAGAAGAAGACTCTTGCTTCCTCTTCACTTTCTGCCATGACTGTAAGTTTCCTGCTGTCTCCAAGTCATGCTTTCTGTTAAACCTATTAATTAAAGCTCTTCTCTTCATAAGTTACCCAGGCTCAGGTAGTTCTTTGCAGCAGTGTGAAAAAAGCCTAATACACTCAGCTTCTGTCTTCTCCAGGTTTCTGATTCCTTCAGGATTCAGCTAAATGTTACTTCTTCCACAAAACATTTCTGTTTATCCAAGTAGCAACAGGTGCCAACTGCCTTTGGTCCTTTAGTATCCAAGTGGTATTTCAACAGCATTTTTCACATATGTTGTGATTGTTAGGTTACTTGGCTGCCATACTGGACCATGAGGTCATTAATTATATAACATATTCTACTGGACACCTTTAATTATAATCAATACTGCCTTTAGTTATGACAAACAGAAGAAAAAAAGAGGCGAGAAATTAGAAGGGGAAGCTAATAAAACTAATAGACATCTCAATTATAACGAGCACACAGGAGAACACTGTATTCCACAGCTCTGGCCAGCACTACTCCTCCCTCTAATTTGCTTCCTCCTGACATGACAGTTATTTACTAAGTTGTTCAGACCTAGAACTTTGTAATAAACAGTCTGACTCTACTTCTGAGGATCGATTGATAACAGTTTGATGACACTATACTTTGCTTTCCCCTTGTCGCCCAGCTCTGGGCAACCTGATGCTGCCTCCTTTGATGCAAGTGGGAGATTTACACCATGAACGGGAACTCTTACCCCAGCCCCACACCTAGCCTCAGTAAAACCTTGAGCCAGTTTCCTTTCCTGTTTTCTCAAGTCATTTTTCACTTGCTTGAGAGGGTTGCCTTATTTTCTACAAAGGTCTCCATTTATATAAATAAGGAAACTTTTCATAAACTCTTAGTGTGTGTGGCATCATCAGTCTGGACATACAAATTAAATTTGAGGGGAGATCTCTTCAGTTTGGGGGATTTACTACAATAATCTTGAATGTTACCCTTAATTTATTTTTCCCACATATTCCATATAAATCCTTCATCTGCACCTATCGCTTATAATTTCAAATTCATATAACTAGTCTTTCCCCTTGTCATGGTCTCACTAGTCTAAACCATTATCTTAACTCTTGAGCCATTTATCACAACCCTTCTATTTTTGCCTTTTAATAATTCATTTCCACAAAACCACCACAGCAATATTTTTAAAATATAAGTAATATCCAAGTATTTTATTGCTAAATACCATCTGTTGGCCTTTCTAATAGTTAACACCTATGTGAGCTAAGCCATACCCTAATCTGACCTCATCGTCTTCCAAGTTAACACCTATGTGAGCTAAGCCATACCCTAATCTGACCTCATCGTCTTCCACTTTTTGCAATTCTACCTTCCCCTTAACCTACTTAAACTACTTCAACCACATTGGTTTACTGCTCCTTGTACATCAAATATATTCTCTTTTTGGACTTTTACATATGCTTGATCAGAAAGACTTCTCTGATTACCCGTATTAATCAGAGTTCTTCAAAGGAACAGAACCAATAGAAGACGTGTGTGTAAGAGTATGTATGTGTGTGTGTGTGTGTGTGTGTGTGTGCGTGTGCATGTGTATCTTTCTACACAGATATATACATATATAGAGGGGTAGAAAGAAAGAGATTTTAAGGAATTAGTTTGCGCAGTTATAGAGGCCTATATGTACCATGATTTATTGTCTGCAAACTGAACACCCAGGGATGCTGGTAGTGTTCATCTGATTCTTTATGCCTGAGAACCATGAAGGACGATAGTATAAGTCTCAATACAAAGGTGGGAAAAGACAAACATTCCAGCTTAAGTAGTCAGAGAGAGCAAATTCTTTCATCCTCAACCTTTTAGTTTTATTTAAGTGCTTGGTGGATTGGATGATATCCACTTGCACTGGCAAGGACAACCTGCTTTACTCGCTCTACTGATTCAAGTTGCTGATCTCTTCCAAAAACACCTCACATTCACACTGAGAAATACTATTTAACAGAATATTGGAACACTTCATGACCAGTCAAGTTGATGCATAAATTTAGCCATCATGTCACCCCTGCCTCAACTATTCACCATCAACTTCCATCACAATGCATCCCTTTATCATGCTTTATTACTTTTTACATTTAATTGCATCTGCTTTCATTATAGGGCAACATTCAAACTCTGTTTCTCTCATTTGTTGTTAAATATGGAGAAATTATTTGATTTAATATCCTTATTAGGTCACTGTAGAATAAATAAAATAACGACTTCAAAGTGCTCAGCACATATTTGCAAAACAAACTAAAGAAAACTGTATCATCATGAAAATAACCATTAATGGATGCTTCTAATTATTTTCATTATTCTCCCATAAGTATTTGATTTTGTAAGATAATATATATTTATGGGGATCTCTGGGCACATTCTTTAGTTAAATAAAAATTATGATTTTATTAAAATATAGTTTATTGATATGTATATGTAGGTACATTTATATGTCAAATATATCATAGTAAAATATATATCTTTACTATATCATAGTAAACTATGCTACATATATATCAATAAACTATATTTTAATTTAGAGATATTTTACTAAATAATATTTAACAATTACATTATTATTTTTTTTTACTAAATAACATAATTTATTTTATTTCCCATAGGCAACCACTGTACATTCTACCATATAGTATTATTTTTAAAATTTAATTGTTTTTTGGGGGGGGCTGTGTGTGTGTGTGTGTGTGTGCACATGTGTGTGTGTATGAGTCAGGGTCTCCCTCTGACACCCAGGCTGGAGTGCAGTGGCATGGTTATGGTTCATTGCAACCTCAACCTCCTGAGCTCAAGCAATCCTACCACTTCAGCCTCCCGAATAGGACTAAAGACAAGCACTACCACCTTAGCTAATTTTTCGTATGTTTTTTAGAGACAAGGTTTTACTATGCTGTCCAGGCTGGTCTCAAACTCCTGGGCTCAAGTGATCCACCCATCTCAGCATTCCAACGTACTGGGACTACAGGTGTGAACCACTGTACCTAGCCTAGGATATAGGATTTAAATATATATATATATTTTAGGTTTGGGGGTGCATGTGAAGGTTTGCTACCTAGGTAAGCACATGTCACAGGGGTGTGTTGTACATATTACTTCATCACCCCAGTATTAAACCCTGTACCCAACAGTTATCTTTCTTGCTCCTCTCAATCTTTCCACCCTCTCCCATCAAATAGACCCTAGTGTCTGTTGTTTCCTTCTTTATGTTCATGAGTTATTATTGTTTTAGCTCACACTTCTAAGTAAGAATATGTTGTATTTGGTTTTCTGTTCCTGCATTAGTTCGTTAAGAATAATAGCTTCCAGCTCCATCCATGTTCCCACAAAGACATGATCTAGTTCTTTTCATTGCTGCATAGTATTCCATGGTGTATATGTACCACATTGCTTTTATCCAATCTGTCATTTATGGGTATTTAAGTTTATGCCTTGTCTTTGCTATTGTGAATAATGCTGCAATAATATTCACATGCATGTGCCTTTACAGTAGAATAATTTATATTCCTCTGGGTATATACCAAGGAATGGAATTGCTGAGTTGAATGATAGGAAATCAAGACATGAAAAGCCATTTAAAAGATCAAAGAGTCCAGGAGTTGGGTTTTTGCAAAAATTTATAAGATGGATAGGCCACAAGCTAGGCTAGTAAAGAGAAAAGAGAGTAGGTCAAAATAAGTGCAATTAGAAATGACACAGGGAATGTTACTACTGACCACACTGAAATAAAAACAACCATCAGAAACTACTACAAACACCTCTACACACAAACTAGAAAACCTAGAAGAGATGGATAAATTCCTGGACACATACACCCTCCCAAGACTGAGCCAGGAAGAAATTTATTCCCTGAGCAGATCACCAATGAGCTTCAAAATTGAATCAGTGACAAATAGCCTACCAACCAGAAAAATCCTGGGACCTGACAGATTCGCAGTCAAATTCTACCAGATGCAACAAGAAGATCTGGTACCATTCCTACAGAAACTATTCCAAAAATGTGTGGAGGAGACCTACATTTGAAGTTCTCCCCAACTTATTCAGTGAGGCCAGCATCATCTTCATAACAAAACCTGGCAGAGACACACAAAAAAGAAAACTTCAGGCCAATATCTTTGATGAACATCAATGCAAAAATCCTCAACAAAATATTTGCAAACTGAATCCAGCCACACATCAGAAAGCTAATTCACCATGATCAAGTAGGCTTCATCCTCAGGATTCCAGATTGGTTCAGCCTATAAAATCAATAAATGTAATTCATCATGTAAAGAGAAATAAAGACAAAAACCACATAATTATTTCAATAGATGCAGAAAAAGCTATTGATAAAAGTCAACATTGCTTCATGCTAAAACTCTCAACAGACTAGGGTTTGAAGGAACATACCTCAAAATAATAAGAGTTACCTATGACACATCAACAGCCAATATTATACTGAATGGAAAAATGCTGGACGCTTTCCTCTTGAACACTGGCACCAGACAAGGATGCCCTCTCTCTCACCACTTCTATTCAACATAGTATTAGAATTCCTAGCCAGAGCAATCAGGTAGGAGAAAGAAATAAAGGACATCTGTATGGGAAGAGAGGAAGTCAAACTATCTCTGTTTGCAGATGACATGATTCCATATGTAGGAAACTCCATAGTCTCAGCCCCAAAGCTCCTCCAGCTGATAAACAACTTCAGCAAAGTTGCAGGATACAAAATTAATGTAAAAAACATCACAAGCATTTCTATATACAAACAACAGCCAAATCATAATTGAACTGTATTTACAATTGCCACACTAAGAATAAACTACCTAGGAATACAGTTAATCAGGGAGGTGAAAGATCTCTACCCTGAGAATTACAAAACACTGCTCAAACAAATCAAAGAAGACAAAAACAAATGGAAACACATTCCATATTCATGGATAGAAAAAAATCAATATTATTAAAATGGCCATTCTACCAAAAGCAATGTACAGTTTCAGTGCTACTCCTATTAAACTGTCAACAACATTCTTCATAGAACTAAACAAAAACTATTTTAAAATTCATATGAAACCAAAAAAAAANAAAAAAAAAAAAAAAAAAAGAACCAGAATAGCCAAGACAATCCTAAGCAAAAAGAACAGGGCTGGAAGCCTCATGTTACCCAACTTCAAACTACACTACAAGGCTACAGTAACCAAAATAGCATGGCACTGTTACAAAAAAAATGGGCATATAAATGAACAGAAAAGATTAGAGAACCCAAAAATAAGACTACACATCTATGACTATCTGATCTTCAGCAAAGCTGACAAAAACAAGCAATGAAGATAAAACGTCCTATTCAATAAATGGTGCTGGGATAACTGGCCAACCATATGCAGAAGATTGAAGCTGGACTCTTTCCTTATAGCATACATAAAAAAAAAAAATCAGCTCAAGATGAATTAAAGCCTTAAATGTAAAATCCAAAACTCTAAAAACCCTGGAAGACAACCTTGGCAATATCACCATCCTAGACATAGTATTGGGGAAAGATTTTATGACAAAACACGAAAGCAATCACAACAAAAGCAAAAAATGACAAGTGAGATCTAATTAAACATAAGAATTTCTGCATAGCAAAAGAAGCTTTTAACATGGTAAACAGACTGCCTACAGAATGAGAGAATATATTTGTAAACTATGCAACGGACAAAGTTCTAATATCCAACATCTATAACAAACTTAAACAAATTGACAGGTGAAAAACAAACAACCCCATAAAAAAGTGGGCAAAGCACAGGAACAGACACTTTTCAAGAGAACATATACATGTGGCCAACAAGCATATGAAAAAAAGGTCAATATCACTGATCATTGGAGTAATGCAAATCAAAACCACAATGAGATACCAACTTACACCTGTTAGAATACCTACTATTAAAAAGTCAAAAAATAACAGATGCTAGCAAGGTTGTGGAGACAATGGAACATTTATGCACTGTTGGTTGGAGTGTATATTAGTTCAATCATTGTGGAAAGCAGTATGGCAATTCCTCAAAGAGCTAATAAGTATTATTAAATATGCTATTTTTTTCAGAAAATATATTACATATTCCTTTGTACCTCTAAAATCTTTAAGGACATGGAGAGGGATATTTAGTGGAATATAAATTAATAATATTTAGAATGACTTTCTTTAATATAACTCTGACCATGTGCCAAGGCCTGTGCTATTTGGCAAAAATTTTTTTCATGATTTCACAAAAAGAAAAAAAATTATGCATGTTTTAATTCAAAATCTGGATCAATAAATTTAAACTTTTATTACTTTATTTTTTTATATCTTAGCAAGAAAGATCTGTATATTAAATCTTAATAAAGTTAAAATGGTTATATAGACTATATTGCTTCAGCAATATCATTTTCAATCACATGGGTAAAAACTCAGAAACTTTAGAGTTCTATAACCATGAAAGGTATTAGGAAAAGAGCAAAAGTAAAAGAACTGAGTTTTTGTTGTGGTGGTGGTTTCGTATGGACACTATATAATAAAACAAAGAAATAAAGCCAAGCTTCAATCACCACTTAAGCATTCAATTAAAATTGTTAACAATGGTGTAACGCATCAACAAAGCCACTGATGAGGACACATACATACTTAGCTGAAACCATCTGTTCCCTAGTGGAGGAATGGCAACATTTACAATCAAGAAATTGATTTGGTCTATGGACATTCTTCCTGAGTTACTGCAGAAATCAACTGACTACCTATTTAAGTATTTGATACTTGAATACATTTTGTTTCAGCCTATGACTAGTAATTTGGAAGATATTCCCTTCAGTATTACTAAAATATTTACTGTTAATATTCTAATAAATGAAAATGCAAAAATCAATATTATTTTCCAAATTTAATTATACTGAAAATTTTTACTATCTATCTTTATTAAATGATCTAGCTAGCCCTAACACATTTAAACATTATAATATACAATTTTAACATAATTTTGGATAGTTTCAAGGTTTATATTAAGGGATGGTTAATATTAGGTGTTAACTTGACTGGATTGAGGGATGCCTGAATGGATGATAAAATATTGTTTCTGGGTGTGTTTGTGAGGCTTGTTGCCAAGAGAGATTGACGTTTGAATTGGTAGACTGGGAGAGAAAGACCCACCCTCAAAGTGGTTGGGCACCATCCAACTGGCTGCCAGCATGACTAGAACAAGACAGGCAGAAGAAGGTGGAAACAGCTTTGCTGGCTGACTTTTCTATCTTTCTTATTCTCTGTGGCTAATGCTTGCTTCTGTTCCTCACACTCTTGGACATTAGATACCAGGTTTGTATTAGTCCATTTTCACACCGCTATAAAACAACTACCAGAGAATGGGCAATTTATAGAGAAAAGAGGCTTAACTGACTTACGGTTCCACATGGCTGAGGTGGCCTCAGAAAACTGACAGTCATAGTAGAAGACAAAGGAGAAGCAAGACATGTCTTACACAGTGGCAGCAGAGAAAGATAGTGCCGGCGGGGGATGTGGGGGACTGCCACACACATCTATGCTATCAGGTCTCATGAGAATTCACTCACTATTAGAAGAATGGCATGGAGGAACCATCACCATGATCCAATCACTTCCCATCAGGACCCTTCTCTGATACACGGGAATTACAATTCGAGATGAGATTTGAGTGGGGGCACAAAGCCAAACCATATCAAGGTTATTCAGGTTCTGTACCCTAGAACTTGCAGCAGCAGGTTCCTGGGACCTCTTATGCCTTTCGATAGTAGACTGTAAGCTACACTGTCAAATTCCTTGATTTTGAGGCTTTCAGACATGAACTGAGTCACTACTGGCTTCTTTCTTTCCCCAGATTGTAGATGGCCTATGGATTTTGCCTTGTAATCACATGAGCCAATTCTCCCTAATAGACTCCCTTTTATATATACATACATCCTATTAGTTCCATCCCTCTGGAGAACCCTAATACATATCCCAATGTACTACATGAGAAATACATTTTATTAAATATATATTCATTAAACCTTGAAGATAAAGATTTATTTCACTTTACTTCTGTAAAGTATTTGCTATGTAGCTGAGTTGGAAATACCTATCCATATCATGAAACAAACAAATTAGAAATAATTTCTCTGAGAACAACCTAACTTTATTTTTAAATGTAAATAAATTGGTTAATAAGTATCCGTATAGAGATGTTCTCACTCTGCATTTTAATTTTAAAACAAAAATAGATAAATCAACAATAAAGTGCCACTTCCCTTGGAATGTCTTGTTAAATCTCTTATGGTTTACTTCAGTGGTTCTTAATTTTAGGTGCAGTGCATTTCCTAACAGTGCCTTTGTTTGGTCACTTGGAGAGTCTCATGCCTGAAACAACACATCTTTTGTCTAAAACATGGGAGAAAAACAACTATGAAAAGAGGGATGGAAATCAAGGGCTAATATATTGATATTCAGTCTTATCAATTTTAAAAAAGTCTATTGTCTTAGTCCATTTTGTGCTGCTATAACAAAATACCTGAGACTGGGTAATTTATAATGAACATAATTTATTGGTTTCTCGTTGTGGAGGCTGGGAAGTCCAAGTTGAAGGATTAAACACCTGGTGAATGTCTCTTTGGTATATCATCCCATGATAGAAGGCAAAGAGAGAGGAATAAAGAGCAAGAGATTGAACTGGGCCTCAAGCCCTTTTATAACCAGCATTAATCCATTCAGGAGGGTGAAACCCTCATGATATAAAGACCTCTCATCAAGCCCAACTTCTCAATACTGTTGCATAGAGTATTACATTTCCAACACATGCTTTTAGGGGGGCACATTCCAACTATAGCATCTACCTATGGAATTGAGTATCTGGAAATTGGCATTTATGATCAAGATAACATCTGAAAGTCTTCCTTTTTTTTAATTTGAAGATTTTTGTTCACATCTTCTCCCTTGTGTTTTCTATAATCTTTATTAAAATCTTACTGCAATTATATAAAATGAGTTGTAAAACATTTAGAGACAGGATGTGCTTTCTGGACATGTTTTATTAAAGAAGGGGTATAATTAAATTCTGAAGACTACATCTATGTGCCTGATTTTAACACCTAATACTTTTTTTTTTTCCAAATCGCTTAACAGTTGACTTGTAAACCCGAGGGAAACAGAAATATCCGTTGCCTAATTCACATCAACTTAGTCTTATTTATTGTTCCATTCAAACCTTGGGTGGGTGGTACCATACAGACTTCTCAGGCCACAGTTTACTTGAAGGTGACAGGACATGCTTCATGTGTATATCACCACTTTGTTTTTAGCCCTGGGACTCTTTCTATACAGTGGCCCCCTGAAATGGAAGAGTGCCTCAAAAAGATAGGGAAGTGATCATTCAGGGGCCTTCCTCCGTGATGAAAAAATAAGAGCTGAATGGAAAGCAAATCACTGCTGGACATATTCTGCATGCCTCGCCAAAGATCCCTGCTGAAACAAGCCTCTCATCGTGATGATCTCGATAACTGTACCTTGTACAGGCTTTTTCTTCTTCCTCATCTCATGCTTTCTCTTCCCCAACTCCTATTCTTACATCTAATAAACAAATTTAACATAAGACCTTGTTCAAACTGTGCAGTTAGAGAACATAAGCTAAGGCACTATTGTGGAGGCTAAAGCAATCCCATCTTGGATGCAAAGCTGCCCTCTTGACTTCTGATTAACTCCAGTTCCGGAAATGTTTCTAAGATTTTCACTTTCACTGACTTACTGCAAATGCTGCCTTAGGTTAAACAACCTTGATGTTACTACAAATACTCACCATAAATTCCACCCTAGGCAATTTCTCTAAGGTATGTAAATCCTGGGTCTAGGGGATAATGGCTAGGGATCTATCATCTCATCTCACCACAAAACATGACTTCTGTTGCTAAGTTTCTTGAATGTTTCTCTCTGAGAAACTGGATTTGTGAGCCTCTTTCTCCTCTTCTCAGAGTTTTCTGCCTTTGTGGGTAAGTTTGCATAGACCTGCTTGCCACAGAATAATCATTAAAAGGAGTAACTCTAGAGAGCAGACCCTGAGGATTCTAAAACTGCTTACTCACTGATTAGACAGTAATAAAAATTCCCCTACTGATAAGGAGTGAAATTGTGATAACTCCTGGTACAATCATGAAGACCCTCAGCTATAGTGGACTGGAATAAAGCACAGGTAAAAGGATATCCTTGGATTGTGCTTTTGAACAATTTTGTGTTTGTCTCATTTTACTGTTTTGAGAACTTTGTTAACTGTTACTAATTTGTTAACTTCTCTTATTTTAGAAGGTATAGAAAAAAATGCACATTTAGTTTAATCAGGTGTCAATTCAAGGAATGGTGTGAAAGTCAGAAGTTCTATATGACAGTGTTTATAAGGAGCCATGTCACAATGACCTGGGGGAGGCTGGAACACTCCAGCTCACTGATGGACCTGAAAATGGGTTGCTGTTGAACTGTAACCCTAATGAGGGACATTGAGTTATAAGTGGTATATTTGGTTATTTTATCTTATGTAGAGGGAGGATCTACCTGAGGTAAAAAATATATATATATATATAAATGCTTTGGAAGGGATAAATGACTTCATGTTTGGTCAGGGTTCTTAGAAGTTCTGATAAAATGAGATCAGAGAATGAGAATATGGATGGACTTACAGGAGTGGGCAAAAGACGTGTATTTTTTTGTGTTTTATATTTATGCCTAGCAAACGTTACTCACTGCGCAGGAAGCACTTAACAGTAAGCCAGGTAGACTAGTGTATCTTTACTTGAAAGGACCATTGCTTCTCATTTCCTATTGCTTTTATTATGATTCCTTATAAATAAAATAAATTGTAAAAGGGATAAAATCTGTACATTGCTTTAGCTCCCCTTAACCAAAGCTACTCTCACTACTGATAATGCTGAATATACAGATTGTCATCAGCACAGATCAATAGATATGGCTTTTAACATAAATAAATAAATAGAAAGTATATAATAATATCGTAGGTGGAGGCCAATATTGCAAACCAAAATAAATCAGTGTGACAAAGAGGTGGACGTCTTTTTAAACAGGGCAAACAGGCTTTTTGGATAAGAGGAGATTGGAGCAGAGACCTAAAAGAAAAGAAGAAAAAAGGAATACAGATATTTGGAGAATGAATATTTCAGGAAGGTTGAAATTTAAGTTCAAATCTCTGGGGGCAGAAGTAGACCTTGTATCATGAAATAACAGCAGTATGCAAGTGTAGCTGGTGCACCTAAGTAAGAAAATATAACTATGTGAAGTCCACAGTATAGTAGGAGGGATGACTGCAAGACTGCAAAAATCTACGTTAATGGGTATTATCATGAGTGAAGTAAGAAGCCATTGGAGAATTTGAGAAGGGAGCCATATGACCTTAGAGAATCTCTCTGTGAGGCACATTTTCTCCATGGAATAATATTAATACCAAATACAGGGAGCTACGGTAAGAGTCTTAGGGAGAAATGATCACTGTTTAGACTGGGTTAGTACGAAGAAGATGGTGAAGAGAAGTGGTCAAATCCTGGATATATATTTGTATACACACACACACACACACACACACACACACACACACTTATGTACGTATTTGTACATAAGTGCAACTAAATTAGAAGGGAGTCTAGGAAGGATGGGCTCCAAAGTCTGTTTTAATTCTCAATTTTTCAGTCATGGATCAAAGGGATTAATCAAATAAATATATTTTCTTTCTCTATATAATTAGTAAACCTAGAATTTGGATTATGTATATAAATGTACATAAACACAGTAATATGTAAAATATATATATTTCCAGATTAGATTCAACATTCATTGTCTTTCAAACTTTTAATTAATATAAATATTTGGATAAACATGTTGTGTAACTTGGATTTCCTTTCACATAGCCCAGAGATTCCTTAAAATTTCACTCACAGCTTTAAGAATATGTGTTCTCTATTGGTATTTAATACTTATGCATTTTTATTAACTTTTTTCTTTAGATTGCCAATCTTTTTACATTACTTCACAAAAACTATGGTAAATGACAAAACTGTTTAAACCTTACAAGTTACTATTTTAGAAACAGAGACAAAATTACTGTGACTTTCGTTAGAGATTGCTTTTATGTCATGACTTCAACTGATGCACTTTCAGAAAACCTGCAACCTGGATGCATCACCATGATGTGTGAGATGCCACATCGTGAATCACAGTTGAGATGTAATTCATTTCCACTTAGACACATGTCTTCAACTTTTACAATAAAGTTTATTGAAAAATGAATTTGTTAAAAAGATCAACTTTCTTCAATAATATTTTTTCCCTTGATGTTGACTTTTATAGTTCTTTTCAATGACTTTCCATTAGTATTTGAAATTGACATTTGAAATGACCTATCTAAAGATAAGAGCCCAAACACCAGAGACAATAAACCTCATTCACCTAAGGGAGTTCAGGGTGAGTCCTTTCATCCCAGGTCTTGTTTTCTTCTCTGGGAAGCCACAGATTCCTCACCTCTAAAGACTTCTATCATCCCAAACTCTCCCTGTTCCTTATGCTATCCTTCCTCTGCAGCTGCTATAAATATTTTCCATCATTTTCATGGTTTAGCAGATCTAGAATTAAAAAATAATAAATCCAAAGAGTTTAACTTAATCTCTGTGGATTTATTCATCATTAAAGTTTCACGTAAATGCTTCTCCCACCAAAATACAATGTGCTTAGTTGACAGAGTGGTTGTGTGGTTAAAACACAGACGAGGAAAACAATCTTTAATTCTAAATGTATTATCTTTGCAGATCCAACTGAGGAAGGAGACCCAAGCATATAAGACCACCTCCCCCTTGACCTCCACATTGCATTTCAATAGAAGAAAAGGCTGGCTGACTAGCGCCTCCTAAATCACCTTCCTATAGATAGCAGGTATGATATGGGGGAATCTCTCCTGAAGACTTCGTTTTTACTTAAACAAGATCAAACTCCCACCCCACTCCTCCTCCATCCAGTCCCCCTCCATCGGCCAACACCCTTTCACGTGTAATTTCTAAGGCTGTAAACCCAAGATCCTTTTGTGTGTAATATCCAGGGTGTAAGCCTATATAAAGTCAGAGCTTCTCTGTGTTGAGTGAGCTTTGTTGTTAGACAAATTGTCACCTTGCTCCCGCTCCCGGCCGTAATAATAATAAAACACTTCTTCCTTCCTAGTTTCCCAGAGGCCTGTTTCTTGCTACCGATCCTGCTTCACAACTAGCATTTTGCAAGTCACCTACTATCATTTTTCTCCTTATTAATTTGAATTGGCTTATATATGTATTCACAATTATTTAGGTTATGCCTTAGATCCACGCTGATATTGACACAGACACTGAGGGTATACATGGAGGACTGCACGTAACTTGAGGATAAAGATCTCACTTCTGTTTATAAATTACTTGCTCTGGCTACCTATTTGTCAAAGAGTTTTAGATCAGAAAAAAAATAGCATGCAAACTTAATGTTCAGTTTACAGATGATAAAAACAAAGCCCAAGGAGAGGAAGTGACCTATTCCATGGTAGATGGATAATTATCAAGGGAGTGGTAACTAGAAGTCATGTCCCTTGTCATTCAATCACACATGTTTTAAATCTATAACACCATATTACTAATTGATTAGGGTGTTTGAAAAACTAGCAAACTAATGGTGTATTTCCCAAAAATGTTAAATTTATAGGAATAATTCATAGATGAAAACATCTACAATTTCCTATTAGGAAAAATATGAAGCATGCAGCCTACAGCATGCAGCCTACAGCACGCTTGTAAGTTTTTGAACTACGAATAAAACTAATCCTCCTGATATTAACCTCAAGTTTAAATTAGCAAATCCTACGTAATTATAGTTCAATGTTTAAAAAGGATTTACATGAGGAGGGATTTCTTCAGTTTTACACAGAAGCTGACAGAATGCCTAAAGTTAATATACTCCTCCAGGCTACCAATGCGTCTGCTATGAAGGCAAACTTTTCACTCAAACTTCAGAGATGAGGAATGTGAATTATTGCCTAGATGGGTAATGATTATTCACTACAACACTCTATCCTCTTTTTTAAAAAGATGTTTCTCTGCATAAGGCATAAATATTAATAAAGGTTTTTGTTCAGGAATCAGTACTATGATCAGAGAAGTTTGAGGAATCCATACTTCTACAGTTGAGTTAGCCTAAGGGGAAACAAATACCTGACCTATATTAGATCACCGTAGCAATCACTGAGGGAGATAAAAAATCTCAAATCAAGCAAGCACCATTTCCTAAGGACAGAAATACTTCTGAGGACAACGGATAAAGCAGAAACGTTTGCTTTGTAACTGCCCTAGAAATGATGCATAAAATGAAAGGATTACTCCAAACACAAAGGTACTTTCTTTTTTGTTAAGACAAAAAGGAAGGGGAAAGGTGAGACATATGTATGTTGAAAGTATTCAGAACTCACACACAGCAAAGCCTCTCTTGTAGCCATATGAATTTCACACATCCAGCTCTTTACTCGTAGTTTAAAGGAGGCACTTATTTCAAAAGTTTATGATTAGAAGATGATACATAGTCCAGAAACAAGGATCTTTCAACTTTATGTGAACCCATCATCTTTTTCTTCCGTAACTGCTGAGGCATTGCCCATATGTTGCTTTGGGAAACATGTTAGTCTAGTACCTCACTACTGTAT
The DNA here is from genome assembly GCF_001604975.1 of Cebus imitator. NCBI lineage: Eukaryota > Metazoa > Chordata > Mammalia > Primates > Cebidae > Cebus > Cebus imitator. The sequence goes on from NW_016107322.1 coordinate 12,343,465, forward strand.
TCTTAGAAAGGCCTAATATTTGAAATAAATGTGCTACTTAATTTCTGCATAACTCATATTAGGTGACTTTAAGATATCAGAAACAATTTTATTCTGAGCTACTTTATTATTTTCCTTTTAAATTGAGGGCATGGAGGCAACAGATACTAACATTGTTAGTCAGATGCATATGTCATAAAATAATTGGATAATCTACTCTACTGAGAATATTTCAAGTATATTTGCATTCACTCTATTTCCTTGATAAACTGCCAATCTAAAAAGTTTAATGTAGAAAATTATTAAATTATGTCTTAAATGTCCTGAAACTGTGTAGCAAACATATCCAACAGGTGTATGATGACCTAAAGGAAAAGCATGGACCAAAATTATAATGTAGCAATTTATGAGTAAGTATGATGTACTAGCTTAGGATCTGCATTAGTTCGCTTTACCTCTAAATCCACACCTTGTTTTTTTTTTCATATGTTAGACCTAAGTCTTCAGTGTGAGGTCAATCAGACTCTAAGTTAATCTGAATAGATGTTTTCGCTGCCATTCAACTATTGAAAACATTTGTAAGAAGTTTTTATTAAAATATTTTAGATTGTCTTTAGTAAAGTTTTATTTTTATTGGGAAAAAAAACTTTTAAAAGTAACATATGAGTTTTTAGAATTGCCTCTGTTAACAATGTTAGGCCTACAGTAAAGTGCATTAAATGCTGTTTAAAAAAAATAAAACTCTATGGTAACGCTTATTTCTTAAAAAAGTATCTCCAGTGCCCTGAAAACATTGATTAGTAAGCAGCTAGATTATTGGTGGGGAGAGTTTTTTGAAGATAACCGGGCAGTTATGCCCTTGGGACCAGAAAAGAGATCCCATGGCTATAATCGATGGCTAGTCACTAAGGGAGCAAAAACACAAACATCAAAAAAGTAAGAACAAAGATTCAGTAGTATTAATAAGAAACATTCATCTGGATCAAGCTGTTCTGCTAAGTAGAAATTTTAGCTTGGTCTCAAATATCTCCCATAGAAGTCTGAGATTTTTCAAAACACATTTCGCCTATGTCCGTTGGAAGACTTCTACTGACATCCAGGTGGCATGCTTACCATTTAAACCCCTTCCCCATATATCTCTTGTAGGTTCAGTTAATCTCTTCTTCTAGGCAATTTTTGAGCACCTCCCGAACTCTGAGATTGACGATGCTTAATGTGGAGGGTGAAGGTGTCTGCCTTGAGGCATTGTTTCACCTTGCTGCCAAAACAGCTGGCAATGCCTTCCATTGCTACAGAGGCTGCTGGCACCAATAACCACAGCTGCTTTGTGCTCCCCAAGTCTTAGGGAGATGTTTTAGCTTTTACTCACTTGTTAATTAAAGGTCTTAAAGACTCAGGCATAAACCAATGGGGTATCAGGGAAAGGGAGGTTTGAATGACTAACTGAATTCCAATTTAGAATAATTTCTCCAGTCTTATCTGGTCTTTGAATTAAATTTTGGCAATCAATTTTTCTTAATAAGAATCAAACTTTCCTCAGAAATTCTGTATTTCTTTTTTTTAGATTGTTCACAATGCAATTGTTGGCAACTCAAAACTTCCTAAAGCTTAACTCTATTATACCAGAGCTCTGTTTTTTATCTAAAAGTGTTCTGTATAGAAAAGTCAATATTCCTATTATACATGACATTCATTCTAAATAATGCTATTACTTGGCACTCTTTCATAAGGCTGATATTTGCAAAACTCATGGGTTACACTGGTACAATAGTCATCTTCTGTCTTCTTCATTTCCTCATTCAATCTGCTCACACAGTAGTTAACATTTATTCATGGTAAGAATCTGGAAAAGTCTATGATTTCTTTATTAATTCGGGGTAATTCAAAGTTCTAGCATCAACTTAAATCATGAGCACACACTTAGATACCGGATCAAGCAATTAATTAAATCATGAATATAAAGTGAAGTCTTCCTTATTCATTGATCTGGGAAATGTAATAGGTAGGTAGCCTGCCCTAGCAAAGAGGTCATCATAAGCTGCTTCTAATGTCCAATAAATGAGCTCTGGCCTTTCTCTTTTTTAATTAAGGCTTACTAGAGCTATATTAATTTTATTAATTTTCAAAGTATTTTAGTTTTATGATTTTTGTATATTATTTGCACAAATTATTGATTTTCACTTATATTTAGTTATTTCTTCCTTTGTACTCATTTAATTTGTTCTTTTCCCAATATTTTAAGGTAGAATATTAAATGATTATTTTCCAGCATGAGCATTTTCACTTATAACACTTAAAGTTGAAATATGCATTTTTTAATAAACACTGTGTGTGTATCCATCTCACAAGTTTTGCTACAGTGTGTTTTCATTATAGCTCAATTTTACTTTTTTTCTAATGTGCCTTGTTCTTTTCCATTTGTTCTATAATTTAGAATTCTTTAGCTTTATGCTCACATGTTTGGGATACTTTAGATACCTTTTTGCACTGACATTATTTATTCGTTTATTTTTTAATTTTGTTATTTTTAAAATTTTGTGCGGGCACATAGTAGGTGCATATGTTTATGAGATACATGAAATGTTTTGATGGGTATGCAATGTGAAATAAGAACATCATGGAATAGAATTCAGATAAGCTCAGAGAACATATTCTGTATTATTCAAATCCTTGGAGATGTATTCCAATTTATCTTAGGTTCTCACATATTGTCATCTTATTAATCTTTCATGTGTATTAGAAAAATAAAGAATACATTGTTGGATACAGTATTGTATACGTGTCAATCAAGTCAGGTTGATGGATGATGTCAAAATTTGGTGTTCTTATCACATTTTGTTTTCTTATCCTAATTATTAAGAGATGTGTTTAAATATTAAATTTTACTTGTATTTCTCCCTTTAGTTTTGTCAATTTTCTATGGGCCTGAAGCTCTGTTATATATAGGTAAATATTAAGGATTATTATATTTGTTGATGAACTGACTCTCTTATTATTGTGAAATGTTTTTCCTTTTCTCTAATAATACTCCTTGTCTTGTGATCTACTTTATCTGACATCTACAAAGACTTCCTGTGAATAGTTTGCATGGGTTATTTTTCATATTTTTCATTTTATCCTAACTTTATATTTAAAGTTTTTCTCTTGTAATAATACTCAGGTTGGCCTTGCTTTTTATTCAGCCATACCATCTCTGCTTTTATTTGAAATGTTTAATGCATTACATTTATGTTAGTATTAAGACAGGTTTAAATCAACCACCTTATCATTTGTCATTTGTTTTCTGTGTTCTTTTTCTATCTTTCCTGCATTATTCCACATTAATCAAGCATTTTTAAGATTTCATTTTATTTTATGATATTTTGTATACATCTTTGCTTTATTTAGTGCTTACTCTAGTGATTTTTGTATGTATTTTTGACTTTTTCAGTGTATTTTGAAATAATATTATAAACCTTCAGGCGTAAAGAACCCTACAAAAGCATATACCTACTTAAACTCTTTCATTCCTAAGGGCTATTATTGGCATATGTTTTACTTTTACATATATTATGAACCAAAAATTATATGTTAGTATTGCTATCAAATAGGCCACTGGTTTTTATAGAGAAAATCTCATATTTTTGCAGGTTTTTATCAGGATAAATATGCTGATGTCTTAAAAAGCAATACAGTAAGGAATGGGTAAATGTGGCAATTACAGGTATTAATGTAAGATATATGTTTTGAATACTATTAGAAATATTAATTATATATTAGACAACCTACAGTTTATGTGCATTTCTGTCTACTGCACTTTATCTGCATAACAAATATCTCCTGTTTTAAAGAACAAATTAAGTATAAAAGTAACATTTACTTTTCAAGGGGATTATTGGAAATTTCTAAAATTTTAAACAAGATAAGGATCCTGGATAACTTAAAAATATACAAAACAACATACTTGACATGCATTTGGATTTAATTTTAATTTTAATATTTTGGATAGTTTTAGTTCATTGAAACTTAACTGGAAATAATCAAGTTACATTATTTACTCAAGGGAATTAAAATTAGTTTAAAAATAACTACTTAAATAATTTTATACTTTATATAGTGTCTAATCTCATAAGAAGCCCTATTGCTCCTTTTGTCATTAAATGAAGTAAATAAATTCTAGCACTTTTCTAATGTTCCTTTTTTGTTTTTTAATAGACCTCATCAAAAGTAGAGTCTGGTTTTAAGTTGAATAAATTTAAGTCTGGCTTTAATTTGAATTTAGTCAATCCATATAAAAGGAAAGATAAGTTAACATGTTTGCTTCCATACCCATGACAGTTTGATTTCCATGTATCTATATTATCTGGAGACTTTAACTCTTTATTATCTATAGGATGACTGGAAATCTATCAGGCAGTTAAATTTTGAGGATTGAGAGCAGGGGAGAGGTAAAGGAAAAGCTTAGCAGAGAGTAACTCAGTATTTTATGTTTGTTTATTAAGGAAACAAAAGAATACTACACTAGATTTGTTCATTTTTCAATCATTGTATTGAGTTGAGTAGCTTATAAGTATTTCTTCAAATTTTTGTATTTTCAAATGTCACATTTTTTATGAATGTGAGTTGGTTTACAAATAAGTAAAATTCATTGCATGAACTCTCAGTATAAAATGGTGAGTAAATACATTGAAATCTTGTCATTGCTCATAAAGCCTTCAAATCCAAGGTTTCATTTCCCAGGAAAAGAAAAACTGAATGTAATTGCTTTTCAACACTGAAATAAAATGCTTGTGTTTTAGGACATTTCAGTTTTGTGTATTGATGGACAGTTGGGGAGGGCTGGTACACTAATGCTAAGTTGCTAAATGTTACTAGGAAGGCTTCCTAAGGTTAAGGGTATAAAAATGTCAGTCAACAAACCGTATTTGTAGGGAATCACTCAACAGTATTAAACCTGATGTGCCTCCTAGGTTTAATGTTGCATTAACTTTAAATCCATTACTCAGTGATGAGTCCACAAATACTCTGTTTTTGCCAGCATTTATTGGTAAGATTCTTCTGATTGCACTGAATTTCCTGTGCTGTCTTCCAATAATGACATTATTTCAGCTGTGAGAACTTATTAGGGAATATATGATGCTTGCAGTTTTGCAGAAGTTGATTCCCCCCTGTGGAATAATCTCCATTCTAATTTGACTGTAAAATCCCCATAAATTATTTCAGTCTCATTTTAGACTGGGACATATTTCATTGATTGGTAATAGCCTTAAATTACTTTTTATTGTGATTGTAATGTTTTCTTGTCAAATAGCAGGAAACAGTAAATTATAGAGTAATTTAACAGGTGGAAATATATACAAGCAAAAATTGCTAGCAACAAAGATAAACCATTAGAACAAATTCCAGTCTGCGCATACCTAATCAGTTCTTCCCTGTCTACAGTTTAAGAAAGCAGTTCTTTCTTCCATAAAGTTGAATCGAGAATCCTGAATTAGTTTGTAAAATGTAATCTGTATATTTGGAAATCAGGGAACCATAAAATCAGAATGCAACAAAATATATTTAATAGTATTTATTTGGGGTTAGAATGCTTTAATACCAGAGACTCCATATTGAAAGCCAAGTATTAAACTATTATGATAGCCATAAACCAGGAAAGACTCCTTGACCTTAAATGAGCTTTTCTAGTACACACTTAGTCAAAATGATGTCATCACTTTTAGTGAAAGAGGAATGGTTTACATACAAGAAGTATAATTGCACTGAGATACCGTAACCACAGAATTTTCATGGAATATGTGTGCACATTTGAGATGGAAGTCCTTGGGGATTTCTAGTAGAGTCTAATCAGAAATAAAAAGTTTTGAAAATCAGTTTTCCTTCATAAGAAGGCTGAATCTGCAAAACTTCCTAGTTATCTGAGTAGCACTGTTGTCTAATCAGACATGAGTACTCCATTTCTAAACCCAAATCAGTTCCACTGCAGTGTCCTTAGAAAATAACCCAACATTTCCAGAATCTAGTAACATAATTAAAGGAAAATATCACTTTGGAGAATTTCAACAATACCTTAATCATGGACCTGTCTTTTTGAAAATTTTGAAATTATTAAATTTATTACATTGATCACTGAAATTAGCAATAGTTGGTTATTACAAAACCAGATCAGTGAAGAAATGAGGAATTCCTAATGAAATGACATGACAAATAGTAAGTTATATTTTATTTTGGGAAATATTAAATAATTGTGTATGCATGATAGTGTGTAAATTGCATGTGTGATTGCATTTGTGTATCCATATATCTTTAAATATCTTCAATTAAATATTATATTCCATTTTAAATCACTAGAATAACATATAATATATTGGCATTAAATAAAGCTAAAGAAATATACTATATGATTTTTTTCAATGAATTATGGAATATGGTGGAAATTACATGAATTTCTGAGCCAAGAGGCCTGGATTCAATTGCTTGTTTAAGTATATACCTTTTGTATAATTTTGTTCATGGAATTATTTTTGGCATAGTATCAAAAGGGTAAGATTAGGCTTATTCTAAGCTATGGCACTAAAATTAAATATCATGTTCATCCCTGCATTAAATCCATTCTGAAACAAATAAATAATGACATAAATTGTTTAGCATAGAATAGATTCTCCATAAGTTTTAAGCATATTATTTTACCAAATCTAAACTGTTACTCACGTATGAGTGGGTTCCATTGCTTGGCAGGTGACAGCTCAATGACTACAATCAAGCAGTATTAACGAAGAGGATTTTGTTACTTATCACAAGTAAGAAAACCAGAGACAGATCCCAGAGCAGTGCCTCTTCGAGCAAAGGTGAAAGTGGGGCATTTATTGTGTTGTTCAGCTGAGTCATTGTACGTAAAAGATAGGTAAAGGCAGCACAGGCACAGTCATGGATCATACTTCTTCATATGTCACATATACAGTAAATGGTGAATAAGCTCCTCCCTGGGGATGGGTGTTAGTATGTGATATGATTTGGCTCTCTGTCCCCACCCAAATCTCATGTCAAATTGTAATTCCCAGTGTTGGGAGAGGAACATAATGGGAGGTGATTGCATCAAGAGGGAAGATTTTCACCTTGCTTATGATTGTGGGTAGGTTTTCATGAGATCTGGTTGTTAAATCAGAAGTACTTCCCCTTCCACTTCACCCACTCTGTCTCTCTCTCCTGCTGCCATGTGAAGAAGTACTTGCTTCCCCATTTGCCTTCCACCATGATTGTAAGTTTCCTGAGCACTCTCCAGCCATGCCTCCTATATAGCCTGTGGAACTGTGAGTCAGTTAAATCTCCTTTCTTTATAAACTACCCAGTCTCAGGTAGTTCTTTATAGGAATATGAGAACAGACTAATACAGGAAATGGTAATGCAAAGAGTTCATAAAAGTTTGTCTCCAATTTAGGCATCTCTGGATCCAACATGTTTTTATTTGCCAGGGCTGGGCTTCCACCTGTAATTCTTTGGTGCAACAAAAACTCAAGGTCCAACAGTTATTGGTTGGTACTTTTTCACAGCGTGTATCTGAAAATATGGGGACCCTGAATTGCAAATCTCCCTGACACATTCCACTTCTGATTCTTAAAAGGTTTAGAGATGGAGTTAATTCTTCTATATCTATTTCATGCTGACTGAGAGTGTTGTATCTTCGAAAGTTAGAGGAGTGAAATTCCCCAGCTGCTGAATTCATGTAAGTTTTTGGATTACCTAAAATTGCTTTAAGGGGCTATTATTGTATTAATAATATAAGCTGAAGATGGAACTGCTCGAGTTTTGAGGATACAAAGTCTACTATCAATTTAAATGTACAGGGAACAAAAAGTACCCTGAAAAGAATGGCCCCTAGGGACCCAAGCAGAGAAAGAAACCAGGCGAAATGAGAATGTATTCTGAATTTGGTTGGTTGAGCTAAACTTTTGGTTGAGGGAATCCAGCTATTCTGCTTATTCAAATATTTCCTTTATATTAACCTCTATTTCCCAAAAGGTGTTTACACAGGTGTAATAAGAGATATTGGTGACTGAATATACCCCTCCTTGTTCTGTTAGTAAATAGTCTAAGTCTTGATTATCCAATACTACATTAGCTAGTGAATTTAAAGAATGTGCATATTTTGGAGATTCTCCCTAGATTTAACTTCCATAGTCTCTTCTAGTGTTCAGCTTAAATTCTTAGGGTGACCTCATGGTAGGCAAAATTCCCACAAGGGGCAGCCAGAATTAGTGCAATAACCCTTTACGGTCTATTATAGTGAGTGGTGACATTATGAAATATTATCTGATGGGCCAGAAGGCCCACAGTACATTGTTCTAGCTGTATTATATTGTCAACACAGGGGTGAGCCACTGCAAGTAGTGGAGATTAAACTATGGGGAATTTATAGCTAGGGAGCTTGTGGTGGGGTGAGCCACAGACAAAAACATATCCTGGAGTTGCACACACCTTCGTGGGAGTAATGAAGTTTAAGAGCCAAGCAATTGGAGGCCCCAAGGGGACAGGTGGTCTCATCACTTTAGGGGAATAAGGATACTCCATAAGTCAGACTAAGATTTACTTGTCCAATTGAAGCTCTTCCATCAGCTTTGAGGGTGGGAAATAATAGTTTCCCATATCCTCGGAATTTATTTATCCCTTGACAAAGTTAACATTGATTATGATAACCAGTGTTAGGTCTATTATGTTCCCATAGACTTCTTTGAGAAAACACTAATGGTTGGTGTTTAGAGTGCAAGGGATACTGAGGTTAAAGGTAAAGGGGTAGATAACAGATTCCTCTCCATAACATGTTTGACACTTTTCCCCTTTTCCTGAACTATTTAAATGAACAAGGCCTCTTCTCCTGGTGATACAGCCCTTAGGGGTGATTTCCACAGAATCTATAGGCCAGAAATGACCCATTCAGATCACAATGGGCTCAGGTGGGATTTTGGACTTCCACATTGCTACCCTGAGGTTAACGTCTCCCCTCAAAGATAAGCAACAGGCCACACCATAGGAGCCTGGAGATGCCTATGGCATATTCAACATTGCACAGATTATTCCCACTGGGGAGAACATGGGAGAAATTTACTGTGCGTTGGCTTCCCAGATACCACTGGATGAGAGGCCAATAGTCTAAAATGGCCAACCAGGATAAGGGAAAGAGAGGGTTCATTCTGAAATATTATATGGGCTCAGTGGGATTTGGGATTCATCACCAACTAAGAATCTCAACAGAGTATAAAAGGACAATAAGAATGAAGATTCCTACAAGGATAAGAAAGCTGTCTACTATGGCAAAAGGATGACAATGAAACATTTTAATTATCTGAGCTTTTTATTCTGAAAACCAATTTAAGGTTTGCGACAGGTTCACAATTGTATGCTGCAGAGGGGTTTTCAGGGGGCTTTGTTCACTCTAAAGTGATGGCTCCCAGAAGTTATTCCCTGGAGTTCAAGGGAATAATTTGTAGTTAGAAGAGCTAGGTAGGGCCCTATCTTTATGGGGCTGTTTGGCCTAGGGGAAAATGGTCTTCAGGTCTTGAGCTATACCTAGTCCCCTGGGTTGTATGAGTGAAGTTTCACCTCGGAGAGGACTGTGAGGCTTTGATTGCCAAAAGGATTAAGAGCAGCTACCATGAAACCAAATGAATGATGTGCTTTTGTGTCTCTTTCTATATCCTCATCTGGGCAAGAAAGGCAGCTGGTCAGGCTCAGATAAGGCCTTTCATATAACATTTCAAAGAGTTAAGTCCCACTTTGCCTCTAGGTACTGCTTGCATGTGGGCCAAAGCTATGTATGCCAAAGCTATGTGTAATAGCTTCAACCAGTTCTCTTTGGCTTCCTGACAAAACCTGGCTAAAGCACCCTTGAAAATTCTGCCAGCCCTTTCAGTTTACCCTAAGAATTGTGGCCTGCAGAGCATGCAACTTCCATTGTATGCCCAAGACATGGAAGTTTTTGTCATTAGGTTAGAAATTAATAATGACCTATTATCCCTTTGGATGGATCTAGAAAAACTGAATGGAGGGATAATGTTTCTAAGTAAATCCATTAAGACTTCTTGCCTTTTTAGTCCAGCAGAGAAAAACCTCTATCTAACCAATAAGGATATTAACAAGTATAAAAGACTATTTAAATCCTCCTGGAGCTATAGGCCTAAGAGTGAAGTCAATCTTCCAGTCTTCCTTGGGAGGTTCCCCTGAATTGTATCGCTTTAACCAAAAGGGGTATAGGAGGTCTGGTTTGAGCATTGTTTTTCTGACAATAGAAACAGTAGTCCATCACTTTGTCATTATTTCCTTGGGGTTCTCATTATGAGAAGCTGTGCATAGCCTTCTTGCCCTAGTGTGAGGACTCAGCTGAATGTTTTACAATAGCCCACCTGAGATTTTTGGGCATTCATATCCTGCATCTGTTGTTTAGGACCTACCCTATTACAGCTCATTTAGTCACAGCATCTACCAGGTTGTTCTCCATCATTATTTCAAAGTCCCCATCCCATGACCCCAGCAATGGACTACAGCAGTCTGTCTAGGCATTTACACTACCTGCAGCATTGCCAATATGTCTTTTGCATATTTGATTTCCTTACTAGTGGCATTGCGAAGTCCCCTTTTTTCTTCCAGATTGCACCATAGGCATGGACCACAAAGAACACATATTTTGCGTCGGTATAAAGAAATCAAGGCCTTGTCCTTTCCTAGTGCTAGGGCTGTGGTTAAGGCTATTATCTCAGCCTGTTGGGCTGAAGTCCCTTCAGGGAGCTCCTTAGGCTTGATAGTTTCTTATAGGAACACAGCTGTGCATCCTACCCTTCCTTGACATCTTTCCTTGAACTGACTGCCATCTACAAACCACATGTCTTCCAAACTAGGAAGAGGGTGGCTCTGCAAACTTTTTCTACTGATATATATTTTCTCTATGGTGTTGGAGCAGTCATGGATTAAGGTATCCTTGGTAATGGGCATTAGGCTAACAGAGTTTAGGGTTTGACATAAATGCGGTGGGTGTTGGGGATGTCCACCAGCAGGCCCAATACTGCAGCAATCTGCTCCTCGTTAACCAGTGATGTCCCTTAGCTTCCAATACACTTTCTTGTCCCTTGGTGGGAGACCTGAATTGTCAGATATTGCCCTATTGTGAACTTTTCAGCTTCCTTGATAAGTGTACAAGTAGCAGTCACTGCCATAATGTAGGGAGATCACCCTCTTGCAATATCATCAAGTTGTTTATAGAAGTAGGTCACCACCCTTTTAATGAGCCTTAGCATCTGGGTGAGTACTCTTAAGAGCTATACCCTTTCATGGATGTAGAGATTTGAAATTGACTATCCATTCAATTTCATCTTAATAAAAAGCATATAAGGCTTCAACCACTTGTATGTTTCTTTAAGAGTTATAAACCACTTTGTAGTTGATTTGTTTCACTCTTAAATGGGCACCCTGCTATTATGTTCCATGACTGTTTTCATTCTCAGTTACTTTTTTTTTCAATGCCAAATCAATGAATAGTTTATTTTCTTATTTTAAAAGTTTTTAAAAATAGGCCGGGCGCGGTGGCTCAAGCCTGTAATCCCAGCACTGTGGGAGGCCGAGGCGGGTGGATCACGAGGTTGAGAGGTCGAGACCATCCTGGTCAACATGGTGAAACCCCGCCTCTACTAAAACTACAAAAAATTAGCTCGGCATGGTGGCGCGTGCCTGTAATCCCAGCTACTCAGGAGGCTGAGGC
>NW_016107322.1:12355236-12380508 GCF_001604975.1 Cebus imitator
GGGCACCAAGAGTGAGACTGCGTCTCAAAAAAAAAAAGTTTTTAAAAAAAGTTTTCAATGGAAATTATATTCAGCATGTGAAACACCAATAATACATATAAACCTTACCATCAGATTCTAACAGTACATTTTAAAGAAAAATACCCTCATGCTTTCAGCAGGGAGAGGGAGAAAAGAACCATTTAAAAATACATTAGAGCATTCTGCTCTTGTTAGCAAGATCCTAACCTACTGGGGTATTATCAGAGCCTACAAACCCTGAAAGAAAGGAAAATACTCAACTACAGCAAGGTAGCCATCCTCCCCCACCCAAGGGAGGTGAGGGTGACTGAGAGACATTTGTAAAGTTTGCAGTCTAGCGACATAGGCTCACTAAATGCTAGAGACCTGACATAGGACAATAGAAGTATTTCCCTTCCCCTAAACCTCACTACCATCTTACTGAGGTCCTATTTACAATAGTTTATTATTCAAATGCATTATTTTCAACTATCAAGAAAAAAGTCATGAAGCACAATAAAAAGAAAAACAAACACACAATTAAAACACACAATTTGAAGAGACAGAGCAAGCAGCAGACCAAACATGACAAGGATATTGGAATTATCAGAATTTAAAACAACTACAATTAATAAGCTGAAAGCATGCAAGAACAGATGGGTAACATAAGCAAATAAATGGAAATCTTAAGAACAACAGCAACAATGAAACCTAGAGGTTAAAAACACTGTAAATTTTTTTAAAATAATATTTTTAGTGGGTTTGTTTTTAGACTGGACACAGCTGAGGAAGAAATCTCTGAGCTTGAGGGTATCTCCATAAAAACTTCCAATATTGAAAAAGCAAAGCAAACAAGGCCTGACAAAAACAGGGCAGAATGACCTAGAACTGTGGGACAACTATGAAAGGCTTGGGACTAGCAGAAAGTAAAAAAAGAGGGAAAAGAACAGAATAAATATTTGAAAATAATGACAGAATTTCCTTCAAATTAATGTAGACGCCACCCTATAGATGCAAGAATCTCAGAGAACACCAAGCAGCATAAATGCCAACAAATTGCCACCTAAACACATGATTTTTAAGCTAAAAATATTTAAGCAACACATTCTAGCTTGTGTAATGATTACCACAACCAAATTAATTAATACAATGATTACCACATGTATTTAGTGTGTGTGGGTGTGGGGGTGGTAAGAACACTTAAAACCTTTTATCAAATTTCAAAGAAAGCTTGTGTCTTTCAAAAAATTCATCTGGTCTGGCACAGGGGCTCATGCCTGTAATCCCAGCACTTTGGGAGGCCAAGGCAGGTGGATTGCCTGAGGTCAGGTGTTCGAGACTAGTCTGGTTAACATGGTGAAACCGCCTCTCTACTAAAAATACAAAAAAATTAGCCAGGAACGGTGGTGTATGCCTGTAGTCCCAGTTATTTGGCAGGCTGAGGCAGAAGAATCACTTAAACCTGGGAGGCAGAGTTTGCAGTGAGCCAACATTGCACCCCCGTGCTCCAGCCTGGGCAACAGAGTGAGACTCCGTCTCAATGAATAAATAAATAAATAAATAAATAAATAAATAAATAAATAAAATCATCCATGTCATCTAGGTTGGTAAATTTGTGGGTATAGAGTTGTTCATAATATTTTTTATTATCCTTTCAGTAACTAGGACATCTGTAGTGATGTCCTCTGTTTTATTTCTGATATTAGTAATTTGAGTCCTTTCTTCTTCTTAGCCTGGAAGCTGATAATGTTTTATTAATTGCATCTGTCTTTTCAAAGAACCAGCTTTGGGTTTCACTGTTTTTTTCTCTATTGATTTCCTAATTTTAATGTCATTGATGTAAGTCCTCATTCTTATTTTTCTAGTTGTGTGCTTACTTTGGGTTTAACTTGCTCTTTATTTTCTACTTTCCTAAGATGGAAACTTAGGTTATTGACTTTAGATCTTTCTTTATGTATGCACTCAATACTATAAATTTCTCTCTAAGCGCTGCTGTTGCTGCACGCCAGATTTTGTATGCTGTGTTTTCACCTTGGTTTAGTTTCTCTAGAGATAATCTTCTTTATTTTCTCTTTTAGTTTATTTTACTTATGTGTTACATAGAAGTAGATGTTTTATATTCATCCACTTTAAGATTTTCCAGTTATCTTTCTGTAATTGATTTCTAGTTTAATTACACTGTGGTCTGAGAACAGACATTGTATGATTTCTATTTTTAAAACTTTATTGAGATCTGCTTTTTGGCCCAGAGCATGATATATCTTGATTGTTGTTTGACATTAACAGGCAATAGTTCAAAAGGGACACAGCATGATAATATAAAATAAATATTAATGCACTATATTTCAGGAGAGAGCAAATTGCTTATGGAAACCAAATGAAATGCTATGCCAATAAAAAAACAGACAATAATAAAAAGATAAAATTTTTTTTAAAAAGAACAAATAACTAATATCAAAGATAGGCATTGGACTAAACTAATCAGGAAACTGAAATTATTATGAAGGATCAAATCACAGGAAAGATGGTTTATCCTTTATAGCGGTGCAGCCGTTTGCTGTGATATTTGCATGCCAAGCATACTTCTTACCTATCTCAATATATCACATTAAAATAAAAGGTTTCCTAATATTTATCCATTTTGGGAGCCATCAAGAAAAGATAAGGTCACACTTATGACAGAGCATGTTTATAATTGTTTAAATCAAGATCAAGTCTATATCGAAGTTTCAGGAATTTACATTGGTACATCTTATATCTAATATCTAGAAGATCATAAAATTAATAATTTCCTAGAAACTTCTTTAAAAATAAACTTCTTGTAAACAGATATTTCCCCTTTTTCAAAGGCAAGTTTCAATACTGAGTTAAAAGTTCAATCTGCATCTATGTCATCTGCTAGACAAATACCATCATTCTTACAGGTGTGGTCACACTTTTTTCTTGGATACAAAAGTTGTGCATGTTAATTATTAAAATGTTTTAAATATTAAAGTTGTAAAGACAGAAGTTTCCAGTGTTGTTTCTGGGTATGGTATGAGATTACATTGTTTATGAAGTGAAACAAAGTATTAAGCGGCATCACAAAATACATACTTCTTAGTACTTCCTTTAAAGTTTGAACTTTCCTCATTTACAAAATTACAGTAATCTGGGGGACTAAAGTTTCCCAGGATATGGAAATTTCTGAATTCACTACAACACTATGTCATTTATTGCAATGTTTCTATGTGTGCCATAGGATTTCCTATAATAGTCCAGGCCACAACACCCACAGAACACAGATGTGTGCCTTTCTCAAACTGAATGAGCTTAACCTGAAATGGCTTATGATTCATTCTGTTAATATCTGTGCAATTAGAGGAAGTAAAGCTACTTTTCGTTTTCCAGACTTAGCAGTAAAACCAATATTTTCAAAAGCCTTTAAATTTGGCAGCATATTAACTACTATATTTCTTTCAAGCTCTGATTTAGTCTCATCATCTACTTGATCCATAGATTGTATTTCTTCATTGAGAGCCTCTCCTTTTTGCTTTAGCACTTCTACTGCCCTGCAAATATTATCTCTCAGAATCCCATGATGTCATGACATTAAAATGTTTGTTGTTTTAACAAACTTTAAATCACCGCAGAAGTTTAAGTTCTGCAGTTTGTAGCAAATTTCAAAATGTCTTTTATAATGTGTTTTCTCATTGTAGCTTTCATTTTTTGCCTTCAACACTATTTAGTGCACTTTAATGATTTAATTCTGGCTGAGACTAGAGTTGATTCTCTGACTGGACATAGAATAAAATTCCTAACCCTACCAATTATCAATGCTCTAGAAAACAGTTAATATCTGTAGCAGGTTTGACAAATGAAAGCAGATAGAGAGCCAATCTGTAGCCCCAGATACAAATTTTAACATTAACTTTTAAGTTTGACTTTTTTGTCATAGAAAATTAATGTGCAAAAATAAAGAAACCAGAGCTACAAAAAGAACTATCAAAGGTAAATCTCCTGAAATGAAAAATACTGGATTAAAGTACGTTTGCCCAAAGATATGCCTTTGAATGATGGCAACAAATATAAAAATGTTGCATGACTAAAGAGTAATCTATAAACCTACCTCCCCCATAATATACAGCCAGAAGAAGCTATAAAAATAGTTACATATATGGGTATTGAATAAATATCACTAATAATCTGAATATTTAAAAACCATTATTTATTCAAACACCTGTGAATTATGCAAACCTTTTTATGCCATTTACAAATAAACTTTGAGTAAATGCCTCATATGACAAGGATTTCAATTAATATCTGAGAAGCAGCCCCTACCTTTGTTGAAGAACAGCTGTAATTATAATAACATTACCTAATATCATGAGTTAATAACCCTTTCCTTATAATTTTCAATTATTGATCCTATTTCTACATCCCTGGAAAACATGAAAGGAATTGGCTCCTATTGGACTTGGTTATTTTAAAAATATTTTGATAACTATGATGTCTTTACATTTTCTTTGCCCATTAAAATACATTAGATTTCTTCAGCCATCCATATATATAATATAGAGTGTAACCACATAAATCTCTCTGGCTCCTAAGTACTCTTTTTTGTCAAATTGCATCCTAAAATGTGATCTCAATAATTGAACCAATATATTATAATAACTTGATGTTAACCTGATTAACCTGATATTCATGGTAAGACAAAGGTAATTGGATTAACAATTAAGAACTTATGTGAATTTACAATATCATTCTACTGCAAAATTTACTTCAAGACAGTATGTGATAATTGTTCAACAATCTTACACTTAGGCCTGGTGTGGTGGCTCAAGTTTGTAATCCCAACACTTTGGGAGGCTGAAGCCGGAGGATCTCTTGAGCCAAGGAGTTTGACACCAGCCTGGGTAACATAGTGAGACCTCCATATCTACAAAAAAATTGTAAAATTATTAGCTATATGTGGTAGTACATTCCTGTAGTCTCATCTACTCTGGAGGCTGAGGGAGGAGGATCACTTGAGCCCAGGAGGTTGAGGCTGCAGTGAGCCATGATTGCACCACTGCACTCCAACCTGGGCAACAGAATGAGACACTGTTCCAATAAAAGAAAATTAATATTAAACTTATTCTTAAATTCTTCTTATAAGCCTGTAGGGAAGATATTTCTGATTATCCGAATAGTTTAAATAATATTTTTTTTGGCCATGTAGGTAGAGCCAGTGCATTTAGTCTAACTCATTACCATTCTTCCTTTCACCTTTTTGCTCATATAGAAATCTGCTTCTCCCGAGACACTGCTTTTTATGCTTTTCTCTTAAAGCTTGGAGCTTTTTTTCTCCCCTCCACAGCCTCCATACAACTGTCCTTCTTGTTCTTTATTCAGTTTCCTTTCCATCTCTTTAAAAACTCTAAGTTCCAAATGAGAGTAGATCTGTGAACCTACTCTCATTTTTCAATTACTTAAGCTCATGACACTCTATCTTATTTCTTGGTGATTAAAATAAAAACAAAGATCATCCCTTCCACATCTTACCGCCTCAATTCCTTTTCTTATGTTACCCTGCACCCCTCCTCAACTATGTCTCCCTATGTTCATACTCTAGAACTTCTAATTACCAATAATTACAGTCCTTCAAAATTTTAATTCCATGCATCTCAATGACCACCAACTTTTATATTTCAAGCCAGCACTTTAGCTCGTTGTATTAGTTGGTTTTCACGTTGCTGATAAAGACATACCTGGGACTGGGCAATTTACAAAAGAAAGAGGATTAATGGACTTACAGTTCCACATGATTGGGGAGGCCTCATAATTATGGTGGAATGTAGGAGGAGCAAGTCACATTTTACATGGATGGCAGCAGACAGAGAGCTTGTGCAGGGAAACTCTCATTTTTAAAACCATCAGGTCTTATGAGACTCATTCATGATCATGAGAACAGCACAGGAAAGACCTGCTCCACAATTCAATCACCTCTCACTGGGTTCCTCCCATGACACATGGGAGTTGTGGGAGTTATAATTCAAGAAGAAATTTTGGTGGGACACAGCCAAACCATGTCATACCTGGTTCCAACAATCTTTACACACCAGTGAGATCTCTGATTTTGCATTTGTCACTCTTCCCTTCAATACCTCTCTCCTCTCCTTTTCCAGCTTAAATTTCATAGTCATAACCATTTTTTTTCTTTTTGCATATACTATAGACTCTTGTCCCTGTATTACTTGGCCATCCATTGGTTTCACATAAGTTAGAAGGCAATTATCTTCGCAGCATATTATTCTCCAATCATGCACACCTCATCTGCAGCTACAGCAGCCACCTTGCTATGTTCTTTAACAAAAAAGACATGCTCCAGCTCTAGGAGCCAGTCAGAGGAGCCAGTTAGAATTTGGCTGTCTCTTGTGCCTTGATTGTGCTTTCAAAAGACGTCTTTGTGAGCTCTTACCGCCTCCAAGTCTTTAACCACATGTTTTCTTGTCACTGAAGCCTCCCCTGACCATTTATTTGAAATTTGAATTTGCCTTTTTCCATCTCCATATTGATTTTTCTTAACCTGTTCTTTTTAAAAATTCCTTTATTATAGAATATACATTTTTTGGCCTTTCTTCACTGGAATGTAAGCACCATTAAAGCTATAAACATTATCAGCATGATATTCTTTTTAAATGTGTACCATGTGCATAAGATATTGTCCAATAATTAGGCATTTAATAATTATTTATTTACCTAATTGAGTATTTAAGCATTGTAAAGTTACGCCCCACTTATTTATTATTTTATGTTTTTTAAATCTTCTAAACAAAATTCATGCTTAGATAAATCTACATTGAACATGTTCTTTAAAAATGGAAATTTACAGTCTCACATGTGCAAAATATCTATTCTGGCTCTAGATGAGAACCGTTTAATGTGAAAGAAAAACTTACATTACAAATGAGTCTTGTTGTTTGATATAACTGCCTTGGTTGACCAAATTTTTTACATAGTTATGCTGCCATATTTGGAATTTTTGTTAATATCTGCTTTTGGAATCAATTTTAAAAGATAATGAAGAAAAAAAGTCACATAACTATATATTCGCATTTTATTTTTTGACCACAAATGGTGCTATCCAATTTGATAACTCATCTTATTCTTTCTGTTTAAAACTGCATCTGGTTTTTACCTCAATTAAAATCTACCCTTAAGGCATAATTATTTGCAACCATGTAGGATATTCAAAAGAATGAGTAAGAGATTTTGAAGGCAATTCAAAATATACATCTCTGGAAATAGCAACATCATTTGAATGCATGGAATGAGTGTTTCACAAAGAACAGTCACTCGAATATTTGAAATCCGGAATGTTTGTTAAAAGATAAGTAACGTCACAGTATAGATATACTCTGAATCCCCCACTGACCTCTAGCTATAAGGTCCTTTCAAATTTTTCAGAAGGCAATAATAAGGAAATCAAGCCAAATCTCTCCTAATATTGTTCCCAGACAATAAATAGATAACCACAATTACAAAAAATGAATTTTCTTTCTTTTGTAAAATCTCATTTTTATTGTATATTCACAGTCTGTTCTTTTTCTAACTCTTCTCAACTACTAACATCCTGGAAATATTGGTTTCTGAAATTTTAAATATCTTAGTCATATTTTAAGCATGTGCTTTATAATCAATACTTACCGTTGATCCTCATGTAATTCATCATGTCTATTAATTATGTATATTTTGAGAATGCACATATCAGACAAATTTGTGATGAACTCTGACCCACAGATAGATCAGCACTTACTTTAGAGAGAATAAAATGAACACATATATCCCATAATACATAAATTTATAATTTGATCCTTTATTCCTTAATGATATATCTTTATGATTTACTCATTGTATATTTGAATCCTGCAGTATATAAATCTCTGAAAGTCGAATCTTCAAGATTATTTAGAAAAAATAAAGATTAGATGAAAAATGTGAATTGATGGGCATTTTATATTATTGATGTTATATGTGCTACATTTTCTTTTGTCTTTGAGCTTCCCCAACATTAACTTTCTAAGTCATGGGTGTATGGAACCAAACACATGTGACAGGATGTGTTTGGTTCAACAGTGTCTCTGTTTTTCAGATATATTTTATTTGTCTGTAAATGATAAAAGTACACTGTGATGCTTTTCCTAAGCAACTGTGAGATTTTCTTCTAAAACATAATTTCATTCATGTGCCACGTATTTGTGTGGTGGATTAGTTTTCTATTGCTCTAATACAAATTTACACAAAACTAGAACTAAGTTACTGGTTTAGAAGCTTTGCTGGAAATATCTGAGGGTAAAGATCCAGGTTTATTTAATCAATAGTTTCATTTTCTATAAAATTCTAAGACTTTAAGGAATGTCACCTGTTTATGCCATTTTGATTTCCCACGAGGTTAACAAGTGATTTTTATTCCCATAGAAATATCTCTCAGTTGGAAATTCAGAGGATGTCCCTTTGACTTGGTAATAGTTTGGGTTGTTTAATGGTATTTTGTTTGTATATATTATTTGTCTTTTTTATTGTCAAAGATGAGTGACAGATAAGACAGTACAGATTGTGAACATGGTGGAAGTTTTATTTAAAGTGTGGGCTTTGTCACCTCACTTTTTACAGGAACTGTTTAGCACAGCAGGTGACTTATGAAGAACGAGGGCATGTCTGTTGAAGCCATTGTGAATTGATTTTACCTGTTTTCATCGGTTTTTCCAGAAAGTTTTCTTTCCCTATGGCATAACTGGAAAGCTTTTCATTTCAAACTCCACTGCATGTTCTCTGTAGTTGCCTCTCATATCCTACCTTAGTTACAACCTCTTTCATCTCAAGGAGGTTTTGAAATGCCTTTGAGTAAATGGTCAGGAATTCTGGTAGCCTTGGGTACTTGTAAAATTTTAATAGACTGAATTATTTTTACATAACATAATATTTTATCATTA
This sequence comes from Cebus imitator, assembly GCF_001604975.1. NCBI lineage: Eukaryota > Metazoa > Chordata > Mammalia > Primates > Cebidae > Cebus > Cebus imitator. Next base: position 12,364,194 of record NW_016107322.1, read on the forward strand.
TTTTAAAGCAGTTATAGTTTTGCAAAAAACTTTCACTGATAGTACAGAGAGTTCCCATATCCCCATCTCTCACCACACAGCTTCTCCTATTAACATTTTGCATTAGTGTGATATGTTTGTTATGGTTGTTGAAACAACATTGATACAGTTATTATTAATTAAAGTCCATAGTTTACATTAAGGTTCATGCTTTTCCCTACAGTTCTGTAGGGTTTTGGCAAATGCAAGTCATGTATCCAGCATTTAAGTTTTTTGCAGAATATTTTTCATGTTTTTTGTTGGCTTGTTATTATATGTATGTGTGTGTATGTATATATATATATATATACACACACATATATATATATTTTATATATATATATATATATAACATATATACATATATATATTTTATATTGTATATATATAACATATATATATATATATATCTCAAAACAATATCCTGTTGCATGAATGCACCACAGTTTGTTTAACCACTCATGTACTGAAAGACTACTTGCTCACTTACAATTTTAGCAATTATAAACAAAGCTGCTGTAAACATTCACATGCAGGTTTTTGTGTGAGTATAAGCTTTCAACTCCTTGGGGAAATATCCAGAAGTACCACTGGTGAATCACATGTTAAGCCTCCATTTACCTTTATAAGAAACTGCAAATTGCCTTGCAAAGTGGCTGTACCATTTTGACTGTCAACTTGTAATCAATGAGAGTTCCTGTTGGTCCATAACCTCACCAATATTGTTAAAATTGTGTATTTTAGTCTTTCTAATAGGTGTGTACTGATGTTTCACTGTTGCTTTTTGATTTGTAACTCCCTAATGACACATGAGGTTGATCATTTATTTTCATATGCTTATTTGCCATCTGTATATCTTCTTTGGTGAGTTGCCTTGGTTATGACTTTTTAAAAAAGCTTTGTAATGTGAGCATGAAATAAAATTATCCCAGATATCCTCCTACCACAAATTGTAGTGAGCTTTTGGAGCATTGAACATTCTATTTTAGGGAAAGGGCATATTTTTCCATTTGAAAGAAAGTAAGGCAATGGTTTGGACATCACAAGGCAGACTACAGCTGACAATGGCAATCTTTATACTATATCTATTTTCTGTTTCTTCTTAACACAAACTAGGCTAAATTTTTTGCCTTCTCACAGTTAGATATAGACTTCAACTGAGTTCTAATCAATAAAAATGAGTGAATGTAATGTGATACTCTTTCAGGCCTAACGTACAAGAAACTTTCACTGATGATTTTCTTTTTTCTATTTGTGTTGGATGGATATTGATCACCTTTATAGTTAAATATTGAGGATGCCAGATCCTCCATCAGCCTGGGGTTCTGAATGACTATATGAAACATAAAAGACTAGGACCACCACCACACCAATAACACTCAGTGATTGCACCAATTTAAGCAAGAAGTAAACTTTCATTGCTTTTAATGACTGATACTTCAAGGTTCATTTGCTGTAGTCTCTAGAGACACCCTAACTGATAGAATAATGAAATCCATATTCTCACATCTACAAAGATCTAGATGACACTTCAAAGAATATTCAGAGGAAATAGGTCTGATAAACAAATTTAATCGCATATAGGAAAAGTCTCACTTGTTTGCCAATTTAAATTTCCTTTCATAATTTTAAGGGAAATAACATCCATAAACAATGAATGGATGTGAAAAAATCAAGTAAATTAGTGAAGGAGTTAGTCAAACACTAGTGTGTCAACTAAGGTCATTATTTTCATTAAAGTAATAATAAAACTGGCTGAAGCTTCTTACACACGTTCACATGCATACGTACACATTATCACTCAAGGTTTCTCTGCATATAGCTGACTTCACAGAAGGTTTAGTAAAATAATGACATCATAATAAAAACTAGCAACTCAAATTTAAATAAGCGTATCTGTCTGTTAAGTAAACTAAGCCATTCTGCCACTGTGAAATTTTTTACTACCTCATTCTTAAGCTAAAGATAGCCTCATCCTCTCTTCATCTCTTGAGTCTTCTTTTATTCTTCTCTTTTTCTCTGTATTCCTTTTGATTCCAAAGAAATTTAGACTTCCTTTTGCTGTGCCTTCTTTTTCTAGACAGGCTTTTTTTTTTAAAATATACTCATGGAGTATTAAACTATCTTCATAAACAAGACACTTTTATCTTGCAGAAAAATTTATTTGTAATGCTAAAAGTAATTAATTTATATTGTTGAACGTTATAAACAGTTACAAAAAGTTATCTGCCTTTCCAGTTGCACACATTGAAATAGCACACTATTTTAAAATTTTCTGTTTACCCTTTCTCCTGCATATTAATGAAACACACAATTGCATACTAAGTACACTATTTATTTTAAGTTTTCATTCCTCACTTCTTGATATTAGACTTGTAAAACCGTAGCAAATTTCTTTTTGAAGACATGGAGATTTATGTGTAAATGGCAATGGTTTAAATAATTTATTTAAAAAGTCAGTCTTTCATTTTCCTGTAAAAGTACATCTAAGAAACAGTGAAACTTAGTAAACTGTTTACATCTTATAAGTTTTCTTATTGGGAAATATCAAGCTAGATTTAAGATACTTAAGACAGAATGAGAAAGCACAAAAATCAATGAGGGTATCAGATTAACTGGTAATGACAGCAGACTTCAGCCTCACTACCACTCACTTTTGTGTTAACATTCTTGGGATTTCAACAGAGCCTCTTATTGTCATGTATTGCATGATGCCCTCACATAGATACCAACAGAAAACAGTTATTTTTCAAATCCTACGTGTACAAGCTTATGGGGTTTCAGATTTTTTTTCATGTTGCTCTAAAATCTTGGCATCAGTGAAAAATGTTCTAAACTCTCCAATAAAGTGACTGATAGCAACTTCTATGCCAAATTTTAGTCAGAAAAATGTTCTATTTGATATAATGTACACATTGTGAGACAAGAACCTACAGGTTTTGATATTATCTGGCTGGGAGCAAAGGAATAAAAATGGATGGTTAAGGAGACATATGCATAAAAAACCTCAAAAATGTTTCCTCAACCTAATTTTTTCCTCCATATCCTGCACAGAAAACAGAAAATTCCATCACTTATATTATTCCTGAGGATTAAGATAGTGACTTTACAGAAAATTTATAATTTACAAAAAGGTAATCCATGAATCCTCCTGAATTTTATCTCAGGTAATAGATTCATGAAAGCTATATTTTAATGCTGACTATAAGGTTGGGGCACAGAAAGCCTAAGACATGAAGGGAATGGTTAAATGTCTGAGAGAAGAGAGCAGATTGGGTTGTTTATAGACAATCTTAGGTTTATTTTTCACCTAAGAGGGAGTGAAAAATAAGGAGAAAATAGAGAAAGAAAGCAGGGGTTCTTATTTATAACGTCGTAGCAATTTAGCATAGTATTTTCCTATCACAATTATCTGATACTTTTGTTTTCCTATCACAGATTTGTTAGGCAATGCAAGTAAGTTATTTATGAATTCAAAGACATACGTAGGTAATCTGTTTGAATAAATAAATTTATCAGATTTGGTAGAATGAAAGCGAATATCCAAACATAAATTAGATATGTTTATTTTAGCAAAAATAGTAAAGTTTTTAAATTACATATTATATTAAATCCCCCATAAAATGTCAACTACAAAAGAATAATTTGAATGCCCCCCAAAATACATGAACTCTACACAAATAAAAACATTATTAAAGAAATTTCAACATATCTAAATAATTTAAAGAAAAGTCATTTTTCAGTCTTTACTCCCTATCCAACCGCTTTTTTCTGTTTAATGTGCATCAATTCTTAAAATGATGTCTTTACTGCAACTCCTTGTTAGAGGATGGCCCTCAGGCTGCCAAAGCGCAATACAAATGGGTATAATGAGAACCACAGTGTATGAAATCAAGTCCATGGGGGCAGCTCCTTCCAAAGGCTTATGGGATTGGATATATAAATACTCCAATTGCCTTTGACTGGCTATCTCTAATGTGTCTTTCTATACTTTCCAGAGCTTTCCTATGAGATTGAGACAAGTAAATTTGATGAGAATTCCATGGAAATTTACTTGATACAGACTTTTTGTTTGAATTCCTTCTAATAAAAGAGGACTTAGTAACAAGGCTTAACTAGACTAATGGAATTATATCAAACTAAAAGCTTTCACCCAGGAAAGAAAACAATCAACAAGGAGATCACCTATGGAATTGGAGAAAATATTAGCAAACCATTTATCTCTTAAGGGTTAACATCCAAAATATATAAGGTACTCTAACAACTCAATAGTAAGAAAACAAAGAACTTGATTTTTAATATAGTCAAAGAATATGAACAGATATTTCTCAACAGAAGACATTCAAATGGCCAAAAGTTATATGAAAAAATGATTAATAGCAATGATTTTCAGGGAAATGCAAATTAAAGCCACAGTGTATCACCTCACTACCTGTTAGTATATCTGTTATCAAATATACAAAAGATAAATATTAGTGAGAAGAAGGGAACCCTTGCAAATCATTGGTGAAAATGTAAATTAGTATAGGCATTAGGAAAAACAGTATGGGGGTTCTTTCATGTAATTAAACATAGGATCATCTTTTGATGTAGCAATTCCATTATTAGGTACATATCCAAAGGAAATGAAGTCAGTATGAAAAACATGTATCTACAGATCATTTTTATTGCAGCATTATTCACAATAGCCAATATATGGATGCAACCTACATGTTATGCATGGAGGAACAGGTAAAAGAAAACATGGTATATATACATAATGGAATACTATTTAGCCTTTAAAAAGAAGGAATTTTAATCATTGTTGATGATATGGATGAACCTGGAGGACATTATGTTAAGTGAACTAAGCCAGGCACAGGAAGACAACTACAGCATTACCTTTGTATGTGGAATCTCTAAGAGTTGAACTCAACTAATTGTATGTGGACTCTAAGAGCTGAACTCATAGAAGCAGAGTAGAATGATAGTTTTCAGGGGCTGGGAAGGCAGGAGGTATTGGGGAGATGTTTTTCAAAGGATACACAATTTCAGTTGGATAAGGAAGAATAATAAGTTCAAGAGATTTATTGTATGATATGGTGAGTGTGTCAATAACAATGTATTGTATTCTTGAAAATTGCTAAGAATACAATATGCATTTTCAAAACAAAAAAATGATAAATATGTGAGATAATACTCATGTCAATTAGCTCAAATTAGCCATTTAATAATGTATACACATTTTAAAACAATCTGTTGTGCGGGAAATATATATAACTTTTGTTAATTAAAAATAAATACTAAAAACTGAGACTTAATCATTACCTTCTGATTATGACAATTATATTCCTTCATTTTTAAGCCTTACATATTTTATTTTTCTTGATTTAGTTCATTAGTCAGAACCTCAAGTACCATGTTGAACAGAAATGGTGATAGTGGACATCCTTATATCATTACCAAACCAGGGAGAAAGCTCTCAATAACTTAAGGTAAAGTTTTTTTTTAAAGCTTATTTTATTTACATCTATGGCAATACTTCTTGCCTTAAAGTTTTCCTATCTAACATCTGGACAGCTACATCAAATTTTGCTTAATTTATATTTTCATATTACTGTTTCTAACCATGTCTGTCATTATTTATGTGCCATTTTTAAAGTGTGTTTTCTTAAAGCAGCATATGCATGATTTGTATGTGTGTTTGTGTGTGTGTGTGTGTGTATGTATGTGTGTATGTGCAATCTGACAGTTCCCTTTTAAAGAAATAGCATATTTAGGTTTCTTATATTAAAACTTACCTATAAGTTTTATATATTTAACTTTTCATTTTTATGTTTCTTTTTCTCTATCTTTTCTCTTATTTTGTCTTCTGGCAGATTAATTAAGTTGTTAAAAAGTCTGTCTCTTGACATGCCTACAAACTGTAAATCAAATGGCATATGTTGTGTTCAAAACATTTGTAGGTGGTGTTACATTTTCCCCAGAACTATCTCCTTTTTACCAAAGAGTGGTCTGATAGTGATAGTTTGCAGTTTTGGTAATGTGGTTGCTTTAGTCCTCCCACCGGTGCATGACTACAATGTTTCTAGATGACTATCTAGCATGCTCTCTTGCATCTATTCCACTGATAGGGCCTGAACTCTCATTTTTATCTGCTCACCATAAAGAAGGCAAAAATCCAACTCGAATTTTCAGAACACTTTTTGTTTAGCTTTTTATTGTGCCATCTAACACAGCTATTGAATTCAATATGTTTCTTGAGGGGAATACCAGCCTCCATGAGTTCAATTTTCATACCATTGCTCCTCACATTCTCCCAAAGGTATCGGTCACTTGAGGCTCCAATTTTGTCTCAGCATCTCAATGAGACCACAACCTCAGAAACATTAGTCTCCTCAAGTTTCTCTTTCTGTCTTTTTAACTTGTCAAGGTGTAGGGTGTCAACTTTCCCTGGTTCCTGGAGACTTTCCTGGTATTACTGCTGGAAGTCCCATGTACTCAGAAACTACACAGTTTTGGGCAAACTAAGATCCCTTCTAGCAAGTAAATATTAAATTATGTCATTTAAATAGATACAGATAGGTCTAAAGGCACAATAAGATTTTCACAAAATAAAATTTACACCAAAATCTGATTTATTAAGAATCTGTTTCAAACACTAAGAAAGTAGGCTGAAGAGGATTAGAGAAAAGCCGAATGGATTAGCTCAGTAAGTAGAAATAGAGGATAGAGTTAAAACTGATTAGGCTCCATTGAGGAAATGCATACACTAAATGATGGAAACAATTTAAAGAGCTAATTTAGCTTGCCTGATCTGAAAGTTACATAAAGATAAGTGGTATATTAGTTTTCTAGGGCTCCAGTAATAAAATATCACAGATTAGGTAGCTTAAAAGACAGAAATGCAGTGTCTCATAGTTATGGAGGTGTCAGCAGGATTGGTTTCTTTTAAGGGTGGTAAGGGAAGGAACATTTCCTGGTCTTTATCCTTGATTTGTAGATGGCCATTTTCATCCTATATCTCTTCATGTCATCTTCCTTGTATGCATGACTATTTTTATGTCCTAATTTCTCATTTTACAAGGACATCAAGCACACTGAATTAGGGCCCAGCCTAGCAATCTCACCTTAACTTAGTTAATCGCATCCGCATTATTTCTAAGTAAGTTCACATCCTGAGGTACTGGGGGTTAAAACTTAAATACATAAATTTTGAGATAAAATAATTCAGCCCTTAATAGGTGGAAATTCAATAAGTGAACTGTAAGAAAGGAGGAAAGCAGCAATATAATAAGAAAAAGGTAGAGTTTGGGGGCTCACTTGCAACAAATCTTTGTCAGACAAAGATGTGAATTACCTGTGAATTCATTTCTACAAAGTTAAAAATATATATTGTTTAATCAGCTCATCTATTTAAACATATTTGTCTCAAATGTTTATATCAGCGCAGACCACAGAAGGATATGACTCATAGAGATTGACACAAAAAGGTTTCTTTTTCTAGATCATGAGAAATTGTGTCTATACACTGCCTACCTCTTAATACTATAGTTGCTATTTTAAATTGATAAACTTTAAAACCATTAAAATATTTATTTAGGTTTTAATTTTATAATTATATTTCATGGGATCATGTTAAATTTCTAGACAGAGTTTTAAAATAGTTTAAAGAGCTATGATGTGTTATCTTATAAGAAATGAAAAGGATTATATCAAATTGTCATTTACAAAATATTCAGTTTGACTCTCTTCTACTAATTTCTCAGCACAAAAACACAATATTATTTAGTATGTGAAAAATAACATTTGGTCATTATTTATTATAAAGCTAATTTATTCAAAATCACTACAAATATCTATGTACCCTTCAAATTTGTTAATATAGGAAATGTATTTCTTGAACAAAAATTTATGAAATCTCTTTTAGCTTGCTAAATGCAGTTTTAAATTTAAGAATGGCAGTAAAAATGCACAACTATTTATATTTTAAATATGAGGAGATGGTTTCCACCTTTATGAAGAGAGAATATGACATTTATATAACCTTTAGGTTTTTTTCCCCTCTGGAAGCATCTCTGATTAGATTTCACTAATCAGAACTATACACTCATCTTGAGAAAACTTATATATCATTTGACCTTCACCATAAATTTCAGACACTTAAGTTGACATCCATAACACTCCTTTTCTGTACTGTCTGCCAAATTTGCTATCATACCATATGTCCAGCATACAATTTGCATTTGAATTGAGAAATGTAAATGATACTTTAATGATTTCGTGTGCTAAAGTGTAAGGTATGTGGCAGAAAGGAAAATCAATACACATGCTATAAACCTTTCATTTGTGATATTATTTCAGTCATGACAGTTTGCTAAAGAAAGTCTATGTTCTCTAGAGCTATTAATGAATAATTTTTGAAAATAATATTAGGTTTAGAAAGAAATCAAAGTATACTATATATTCTTATGAGAGATCAGTTGTTAAGCCATGTTAAATTGAGCATTGACTACACATTCTCTCTAAGATGAATGCTATGATTAATGACAACTGAAACTTCATGATCTGATGCCTCACATTAAAAACACTGACAACACATATTCAAGGAGCTTTTGAAAAATGAAGCACATTTTATTAATGCTCATATATGTAAATGCTGTATATTTATGAAAAATATAACACATCCCACAAAGGTACTAAACAACTCAGAATTGTGAGTTTTATTTCTGTTAACATGACCAATATTCCTTGAGAAAATCAAATGCTGATTATTCAGTTTGTTTTATTAATATTTTAGAGAAAAAAACATAATTTTATACTTTTTATAAAGCATATATCTATATGAAAATATGATATATAAATATACATGTATATATAAATATGTATTTATAAATTAATAGACTTGTTTATGGTGATTGTTTATATGTTAAATTCCATCTGAAATTAAAAAGCATTGAAAACTAAAACATACACCATCGCTTATTAATATATTTCAACTATTTGTACGTATTTTCAGATCAGCATAAGACTAACCTAGTAGGGCAATAAAGGAATTACAAAGGAAGATAAATATAAGAAATAATATTTGAAATACTCATATTTATAATTCCTAATATGATAAATGATTTGTAGAGTATGAGGTCAAAAAATAGCATGAAATATTCAGCAAAATGATAATGCTACCCTGAAGGAACATGCTTTTTCTTTATTAGGCCTAATATTTTGAGCTCCATTTTCAGTGAAATTTCTAGTAGAAAAGTTTCAAAATTTAGTTGATATGAATATAGGCTGTCACAGATTACTGTGGCATTTGTTTTCACTAGATAATACAGAAAAAATAATAGTTACATTTATCTGTAATATATGTCAACAAATAGATATCTTGAAATATCCAAAGTTTTAGCTGAATTTTAAGTTAATGTCAAACTATCTACAACTGTGTATTTGCAAAGAGACAAGGTTTAGAATCATATAACTTTAAGCCTAAAATGCACTATAGTGATAATCTGATCCAGCCCCTTTTTATTAAGACGGAAACTGAAGTGCACCGGAATTAAGTGGCATGCCTGCTGCTTCACAGAAATCGAAAAGACATGAAATCCTGAGTAATCTGATTGGCAAGTAAGGAAGCACTGCTAACATGGCTTTCTGTAAAGGGATGTACAGCTCACCAGAAGATGAATTAACATGTGTGTATCACCAAGAACAGGGTGTGTTTCAGATCTTAATTGATAGCAAATTCATAATTTAATAACATTACAAGTAAGTAAATCTAAATATTTATGATAAAGAAATGTTATCTCTACCTACCTACCTTCCTCTTTTATTTTTTTTCTTTCTTTTCTTAAAAATCATGGACTTTACTTATAATTGCAACCCAGCTTAAGTCTGGGATGTAATGACCAAGATGGCAACTGCATTCCCAGACTCTGTAACTGTGAAATGCAGTGTTATAATTCTGCTGCATCTCAAGGAGAATGAATGAGAGTGCTGTGTGCAACTTCCTCACTAACTCCTCATTGACAAAGCCGCTTGCTCCCTTGTCCTGGGTTTGCTTTTTGTCCTTCTCTTTTTTAGCTGAAAAGCAAGTTGTGGATGACAATCAAGTATTACTTCTATGGTTGTAATTTTCTATGGTGTGGCAGGTAAAGACTACTTTTTAAACCTGTGATAAACATTCACACTTATTCAGGACTTCTGAATCAGTGACAGAATCCAACAAAATCATTTTAAGGGTGTAGGAATTTAAACTGAGTCAAAGAGAGCTTGTATCCAAATACCTTGTTTGGTTTCTTCCTTAACAATTGCTAAAAACACACATGGAGAAATTTGAGTGCTATTGAAATTCCCACATGACCTAAAGTCAATTTTACATTGACCTGTCTTTTTGTGTAAATTCTCATACACAGATTTGTTCACAAAAGACCTGTTCAAACATATGTGTATATTCACTGAACTTATTGTTTGAACTGGAGGAAACACCAGCAGTTTTTCGCCTAGAAAAGAGTAGAATAAGTATTTCTGATGAAAAGAGTAAAAGGATAAGAAAAGTTAGCCCCCAGTCTCTGGCCAGGTAGATTAATGCAATCATGCAACCCTGTATAACATCAGGAAGCATTCAAAAAATTACCATTTTTAGGGTTAATATATGTCAATCACAATTCTAAATGTTATGAATTCACTCATTTAATTTGCATTATATGCCTATCATTTATTAATCATAATAATGTTTGCTTATGGACAAGGATATTATTTTCCAAGGTCTTAAACTAATCCTTATTGGTACAGAGATTCAAACTCAGCCAGTCTTAACTTCAGATTGGTTTTTTTAACCACCTTCAGCTCACCTATTTTAACTATTAATGCTATCCTAACCAGCCTTCCATAATGTTATGAGATATATGAGAAACTGATAATTATGTGCCTTTGGTTGGGAAATCAAGAGGATACAGTTTTTTAAAGAACAAGTTTAGCAAAGAAAATATGTCTGTATTCATACCATCTAGAGCAATGCTTTACATATAAAATGCTGATGATTTAATTATAGTAATTTTTTCCTGGGCTCCTCTGACTTGATGAGTCACAGGAATAATTCTGGAAATCAAATATTCAAAAAAAAAAAAAGAAATATATATATGCTATTTATCCAGAGGATAACCAGTAAATATTTGTATTTTGGAAATGTAATACAATAGAGACAATAATTTCTAACACCTACTGTAAGTCACTTTACTCATGCTTTTACATTCATCCAACAACCCTAAAATAAGCCTCTACTGTCAAGGAAAAGTATAATCTAATGGAAGAGGCACAAAAGTACAAAATAATAAAGTAGCATTAATATAGGGTATTTGGGGATGAGCAGGTGTAGGGAACAAGTCTTACATCACCTGTGAGTACCCCATGTTCGGTGGCAACAAAGGAATGAGAAATAGATTAAGAGAGATAGTGGGACCAGAGGCCGTCCCTCATTACTTTGGAGGAGACAGTGAAGGCCCCCGAGCTCTGATCATCCACACTATTTACTGGTTACAATCACTTTGATCCACAGGGTAGGGGTGGAGTCATGGTGGGGAGAGGGTGATGGTGGAGTGAATCAGTGAGCCGGAACTGAATCAGTAAGCCCGAACTGGTGTATCATTCTAAAGACTGATCACATTGGCAGTTTGGGAGTTTCACAAAACAAGAACATGTGGTTATCTTTAACTTATTATCTACGTGCAGCTGGTGGAACTCGGGCCTTACAAGGAGCCTACAAGTCTGGCTACGTCATAGTGCTATGAAGGGGTTTTATGTCCTTGAGCACAATTTTATGGTAACAGAGCCTAGGACACCCTGCACCGGAACATGAGGCATGGAAAGGCCTTCCTTCTCAGAGGCCTCCTGCGGCCTTCTGCAGTTTGTTGTTCCTTATTTATACGTCACTCATAACCAATTTATGTAGACATTCTGTAAGTCCTTTCTCCTTTGCTGCTTTTCCTAAGCGGGTAAAAACTGAATGTGAAGGAAGTGAGGCAGCAGCCAGTACTATTTCCAAATTGCACAATGGGAATTTCAGTTTGGGTAGGTCACTTTGCGAGCCCTGTTCCTATCACTTCCAACATTAGAAAGTCTTATCCTGATCAAAGGCAGCTAAACAGTGTCTATTGAAGAACTGGTATCTAATTGTCTCTTAGTAGCAAGGACAATGGTGGATATGAAAATCTTGGTATTATAAATTAAACTCAATTTATTCTGCTAAAATATCTTAACAAATTAAGGTAGTTTCAGGAAAGTAGCTCAGTGCTACATGGATCCAGTTTGATGGTGAACCGACATCACACAGAGAGAGGCCCTGAGCCTGCCTGTTCTCTATGTGTAGCTGGAATCATTAAGTTTATACCTCATCCATGAGCAAGACCTTTCTGCTGAGATTTAAAATAGAAAGAAAAGCACTCAATAAATGTCTCAGTTTAATCAGTCATACTTTAGAAAGCCAGCCAACAAGCATACCCATCATCCATCTGAGTAAAAGGCTTTATCAGCTTTTAGACATTAAATGACTCACTCTGCAAAGCTCTTTCCAGACTAATGGTGGCTGTAATTTCTCTATTAGGTGGACAAGAATATTAGGGAGGCAAATCTTTCCTATTACGTTCCCAGAGAATGAACTCCCCCAAAGCATAGATGAGTATAATAGCTGATAAAACCTTGAAAAATGCAAGGTTAAAATTGTGTTTATCTGCACCACGCCATCTGTATCCCCTAACAGCTTGAACAGGAAGGATTTGTTCCTTAAGCATTATTAGCTTTGCTAAAAATTGTTGTTGTTTTTTGCTACCCCGAGGAAATAAATGGCATTGTGAAAATGAAACCACACTTATTATAACCTAACCTATGGACCACTTTTTCAAAAGCAATTTGGTCATTTGACATTATATTCCTTCCAGTGAGAATAAATAGAAATATGCATGGGTTTTTTTTTCCCCTTTTCAAGTTCAACTTGCCCTTTATGTCAACTTTCCTTTCACATTCTTTTTTTGTCAAATTATTGAAAACGTAATTGGTTTATGTTATTACCTCCCCAATTCTCTCTTGATCTCTCGAAGTTAATATTTTACTGTTTTGTTAATCTATTGTGTTAGAAGTCAAGAAGGTGTTTTCCCGTGGGAGATACTGAATAGAAGAGGGTTAAGGGGACTTCTAGGTGTTGGTAATATTTTGATATCTGGTGATGCGTGAGACACACCTGGTCCCAGGAATTGCTGTGGCCCCAGGTGACACTGCCAGATATTGGAGTGGGGCCATCTGGGACCACTTGGCCCAAGCTGACTTGGAAACTGCTTACAGATGTGTGAGCAAATCATCAGGACCAGTTTATCCTAGAAAATCTACTCTTTAGAATCATGAGGTATGAACAAGCCAGTTCAACAGTGAGCTCCTGAGCAGACTGCCCATTGATAAAGTCCAGTGGTAGACAGAAACAGGCTTCCCACACTCGTCTTAGTCAGAGGTTTGGGCCGCTCCAAAAAGAACATAACTAAAACGCAGGGGAACTGAAGGAATTAATCACTAGATATAAGAAACTAATCGGACTCCTCCCAGCTAAACAAAGAACATTTTCCTGAGAGGGAATCTAAGCTGTGCCTCTCTAAGTTAGACTTAGAAGTACGTAATCGGAGTCAGTTGGTAGACAGAAATCGATTGCTGTAGTTACGGCTCGTGTCTTTGTTTCCACCTGTCTGCATCCACCTTTTGGCTAGTATCCTCCAGACTGACTCTGGGCTTTGACCTGTGCTATTTGATCTATGAGAAAATAGTAAATTCATCACAAGATAAGACTTGAAACAGGTGTGCTCATTGGAACTTGCTTTCTTGCTACTCTGAAACCCTGATAATGTGGATAATCCCAAGGCGGTCCTGGACTGCCAGCAGCCTAGCACCACTGTGGTCTAGCTACCCAGCAACCTAGTACCACTGCTGCCCTAGCCCAAAGCTAGCTAAATGCCAGACATTAGATTAAGAACACCTGGAGATGGTCAACACCTCCTTACCCCTCATCCATCCCTTTCCCTTCGCCTCTGCTGAGCTGACGACTGATTACTAACACAGGAGTAAGCAATTGGGGTGATTTGCTATGTAGCCATAGTTAATCGACTTGGTAAGGAAAACTCTTAACATACGCTGTATGGGTACAACAAATAAGACTCAAATAAATTAAATATAAAGTTAGAGATTATAATAGTGTAATTATATATAATTACATATAATACCATATGATAGGCTATATCATTATAATTAAGAAATAAATATAATGTGGAATATATAATAACATATTAAAAGCTTTGAAGGCAATCCATGCTAATATTTAAAAAATAGAAATTCTACAAAGTATTTACTTGCCAGCAGTGGATATGAAAAGGGGCTACAATGTAAGACATTTAGTCTTTATTTTATTCACTTTTGTGTAATTGAATATTTGCTTTCTCAAACATGAATCATGTTTATAATAGATTTACAGGCAAAAAGAGAATACAATTACCTTCATTTATTTAAATGCAAGGAATTCATTAAACATTTGGTTGGAGGATAAGTTAAATAATTTTTTTGGAGGATAAGTTAAATAATTTTAATATCTAATTTAAAATATTATTTTATTTTGGAATGAACAGATATATATGTGTGTATATATATATATCTGTGATAGAACATAAACTCTGCATTCGATTTTACATTTTTATTCATATATAATTGGTATAAAACAAACTGCAAATACTTAAAATGTATTTCATGTGCTAAGACATGACTATACCCATGAAACTCTAATCACCGTCAGGAGAATCAACATTTCAATCAACCTGAAAAGTTTCTATTTGTCCCCTTTCAATTAATCTCATTCTTTCCACCCCACCTTAGGCAATAACTGACTTGCTTTTTGTAGCTGTAGTTCTCATTTCTACAATTTCATATAAATGAAATCATAGAGTAGGTACACTTCTTATGTGGCATTTTCACTCACTGTTATTATTTTGAAATTTAGCCATGTTATATAAATCAATACCGTTATTAAGTAGTTTTCATTGCATGTGTACCTAAGAATTTTCTTATTCATTCATCTATTTACAGACACTTGAGGTTCCAGCATCTGGTCATTACTACTAAGGCTATTATAAACATTTATTTACAAGTCTTTATGTGAACATATTATTTGATGTCAAGAAAGAATTGGTCATTAATGATCAAAGAACAAAGATTACAAGCTGATAGAATGAATCTTACCTGGTCAGGGATACAGAAAGTAAGCGATTTTTGTTCAAGCGTATGAAATCAGGACAAGTAGGCTGAGATTAATAGTAATTTTTGTTGCAATGAAAATAGATCTTAAACAACTCAGTATCTTGGTGGGATTTAACAAATTGCATTTTACTCAAAAAAACGTGATGTGATTAGCAGATTCACGGCAGTTTTCCAGGGCTATCTCTTGGACTCACTACACTTATGTCCAGATTGCAGGTCAGGTTCAGTTTGGCTCTATCTTCATACTTAAAGCAGCAGCTTTCTAGATCAACTTTTCTTATCATAGAGACCAAAACTCCAAGAGCTCAAGCATATCCATACAAGCACATGTTTGCATGTATTCGGCTGTACTTAGTGTATATTTTATTCATTCATTTTCCATTATCCCAAGAAACACAAAGAGCCAAATCCAACTTGAGTGGGTTACATGGCAAGAGTGCCATGGAATCATGGAATTAGCTGAAGGAGTAAAGGGGATTTATTGCAGGAGTTTGTGTAGATTGGGATCGTGGTTGCAGAAGGTCAGGGTTGCTAATGCAACTGTTAAAATAAGACAGAAATGAAATTTACTGGATCAATGTAATCTTCCTTTCATAAAAGTTTTCTTGGTAGTGTGCAATGCTCTTTGACAGCATTACACCTACAGTAGAATTTTTTTTCCAAAATTGAAATCAATTCTCTTAAACTTTGCCCCTGCCTAATCAATTAAGTTTATATAATATTCTAAATCCTTGATCATTCCAACAGTGTTTATAGTATATTCAACATGAGTAGATTCTATCTCAGAAAACCAATATCTTTCTTCCTCTATAAATAGCTAGTCCTCATTCATCAGTTTTATCATGAGGTTACAGCAATTCAGTCACATCTTTTTGCTTCATTTCTAATTACAGTTCTTTTGCTATTTCCACTACATCTGCAGTTACTTTCCTCAATGAAGTCCGGAACCCCCCAAAGTCATCCAAGAATGTTGGAATCAAATTCTTCCAAACTCCTGTTATGTTGATGTTTTGATTTCCTCCCACGAATCACAAATGTT
>NW_016107322.1:12380534-12489289 GCF_001604975.1 Cebus imitator
TTTTTTTTTTTTTTGAGACAAAGTCTCTCTCTGTCACCAGGCTGGAGTGCTGAGTGGTGTGATCTTGGCTCACTGCAACCTCCGTATCCCAGGTTCAAACAATTGTCCTGCCTCAGCTTCCTGAATAGCTGGGACTAAAGGCACCACACTAATTTTTGTATTTTTAGTAGAGATGGGGTTTCACCATGTTGCCCAGGATGGTCTCAATCTCTTGACCTAGTGATGTACCCGCCTTGGCCTCCCAAAGTACTGGGATTACAGGCAAGAGCCACCATGCTTGGCAGAACATAAATGTTCTTAATGGCATCTAGGATGGTAAATCCCTTCCAGAAGGTTTTTAATTTATTTTGCACAGATACATCAGAGGATTACTATCTATGGAAGCTATGTCTTTATAAAATGTATTTCTTTTTAAATTTTTATTATGCTTTAAGTTCTGGGGTACATGTGCAGAATGTGCAGGTTTGTTACACAAGTATACATGTGTCATGGAGGTTTGCTGCACCCATCAACCAGTCATCTACATTAGGTATTTCTCTGAATACTATCCCTCCCTTGCTATTCCCAACCCCCAACAGGCCCCAGTGTATGATGTTCTCCTCCTTGTGTCCATGTGTTCTCATTGTTCAACTCCCACCTATGAGTGAGATCATGCAGTGTTTGGTTTTCTGTTCTTTTGTTAGTTAGCTGAGAATAATGATTTACAGCTTCATCCATGTCCCTGCAAAGAATATGAACACATCCATTTTTATGATTGCATCATATACCATGCTGCATATGTGCCACATTTTATCTAGTCTGTCATTGATGGGCATTTGGGATAGTTCCAAGTCTTTACTATTGTGAACAGTCCTGCAATAAACATACATGTGCATGTGTCCTTCTTAATAAGACTTGAAAGTAAAAGCTACTCCTTGATCCATGGGTCACAGAATGGATGTTGTGATAGCAAGCATAAATACAACATTAATTTCTTTGTACATCTTCCTCAGAGCTCTTGGGTGAACAGATGCATTGTCAATGCTCAAGTAGTGTTTTGAAAGGAATATTTTTCTTTGGAGCATTAGGCCTCAAAATATGACTAAAATATTCAGTAAACCACGGTGTAAATGGATGTGCTGACATCTAGGTTATGGTTTTTCACTGATAGAGCACAATCAGAATAGATTTGGCATAACTTTCAAGGGCCCAAATATTTTAAGATTGGTAATGACCTTGTTCAGATTGGTAATGACTTTCAACTTAAAGTCACCAGCCGTATTAGCACCTGGCAAGAATATCAGTCAGACTATCTTTTGAAGCTGTGAAGCCAGGCATTGACTTCTCCTCTCTAGCTATGAAAGTCCTAGATGGCACCTTCTTCCCATATGAGGTTGCTTCATATATAACATTAATCAGTTATATAGTGTAGCCGTGTTCAATTACCTTAGCTCTTTCTTTTGGATAACTTGCTACAGCTTCTACACAAGCACTTGTTGCTTCACTTTGCACTTTAATGTTATGAAGGTAACTTCTTTTCTTAAATCTTATGAATCAAGTTCTGCTACTTTCCAATTTTTATTCTGCAGCTTCTTTACCTCTCAGTCTTTGTAGAATTGAAGAGAGTTAGGGTCTTCCTCTGGATTAGGCTTGGCTTAAAGGAATGTTGTCACTGGTTTGATCTTCCATCCAGATTACTAAAAACTTCTCCATATCAGCAATAAGGCTGAATAGATTTCTTAATATTTGTGATCACGGGAATAACACTTTTAACTTTTTTTTAAGGAATGTTTCCTTTGCATTTGTAACTTGGCTAACTGCTTGGCAAAAGAGGCCTAGCTTTTAGCCTATCTTGACTTTCAGCATCTCAACATGCCATGCTCACTAAGCTTAATCATATCTAGTTTTGGATTTAAGGTGAGAGATGTGCAAATCGATCTTTCATTTGAATATTTAGAGACCATTGTAGGCTTATTGATGGGCCTAATTTCAATATTCTTATGTCTCAGAGAATAGGTAGGCCTAAGGAGAACATGTGAGATGAGGAAAAGCCAGTTGGTGGACCAGTCAGAACACATACATTGATTGACAAAGATTGCAGTCTAATATGGGTGGGGTTTGTTGTGTCCAAACCAATTACAATAGTAGCAACAGAGATCACTGGACGTGCATTACCATGACAGACATAATAATAATGAAAAAGTTTGATACCTTATAATAATTACCAAAATGAGACAAAAATGATAGGAAGTGAGAACAAGCTGTTAGACAAACGGCATCCAGAGACTTGCTGAATGATGAATTGCCACACACTTTCAATTTATATGAAGCTCAATAAAGCAAATTGCAAGAAAATGAGGTATGCTCCTGTAGAGAAAAAGCCTGTTGCATGGCAAGAGTGACACCATTTTGAAGGAAAACCACCACGTTAACCAATGTTTGACCCCTGCATACCAAGGTGTTCTGAAGCAAGGTCTTAAAGCAATGGAACGTAAATAATAATCCTTCAGAAAATGCTTATCTAACCTCCCAGGGATCACAAGTTTCAAAAAGAATGTCTGAGGCATGACCATCTGGACATGTTTTATCCTAAAAGTGTATTGTATACAGGATACTTTCTGGAGGGCATGTGTGAGGAGATACTGTCTTGCAGCCGCCAAAGATACTGCTTCTGTTCATCTCTATAAAATATTTTCTTTCTAACAAACTGGATTTGTCAACCTCTTTTGTGGGGCTTTCAGCTCCCTTGGCCTTTGGTGTAGGTTTTTATGTACCTGCTCACTGGGAATCAACTTGCCATTGGTTTTCCTTTTTCTTCTTTTGTTGAATTTTCTGTATGCTTTTGCTCCTTCCAGCAGATCAGTGAAGTGTCTGTGTGTATATCTCTAGTAAACACATACTATTCTCACTTGTTTCCTCAAGCTCTAGCTCTCAGTAGCTCACTAGGTTGCTGATATAGTAGGACACTCCAGCTGGAAGTCACTTTGCAATGACTTGATTGAGTTCCCCACTCCCCGTGGGCATGTGACGCCTCAGAGAGCAAAGAGGAGACTATTAAGACCAACGAGACTATAAAGACCTGCAAAACAAGAAATTGGTCCAAATCCTTCATTTACTTGCTATTCAGTGCAATTCTCTATTTCCAACTTTGCTGAAGGCCTCATTAGTTTGAGTAATAAGCCTAAAAACCAACACAAGATTAATTACTGTAAGCCAAGTGTGTTTTAGGCTAGAAGCAGATTTAGATGGATTAACCGCCAATTGTATCATAGGTAACCTAGAGGGGCAGAAAATGAGTAGAAAGCAATGTGTATAAAGGAAAGCTAACATGGGTAATATTTCTTGCTAAATTTTTAAAATTTCCAATTATTAACCCTTAAAATATATGTTATTATTCAGCAATAAAAGTCCTAGGCTTGAAAAAATCATGTGGCCACAAAGTTTATTAAATGGAAATTTCAGGATTCAAATTAAATTTTACCACTTCACCACCAGAGAATGAAGTGTCTTGCTATTCACCCACTTACCTATGTTGATCAAATTCTAAATAAGCAATAAGAAAATCTCTTTGAAATAAATTAGAGAGAAACTTTTCTTTTCATATGCAAGTTTTGTACAAGAAAATTCAATAAATATGGATGTTTTATAGAATTTGCAGAACAAGTGTATATGAAATTTTAAAAATTATGTAAATTGATGAAAATCATTTGGGACAGATATTATTTTTAATAGAAGTTCATGGACAATTTTTTTTTACACCCCATGTCGCATTCCTATGACTACAAGCAGTTTTGTGCTTTAATTTGTATTGTTACTTATTCTTCTCTATATCTGTCTATATCTGTTTATTTCTATGCCTCTTTCCCTCCTTTCCCCTACCCAAAATGAAAGAAAAATTTCCAAAGTTCCCAGAGTTCTTTGTCTCATTGATGGTTGCACTCTACAGCATGATGCCTAATATGAACTGAATACATGCTGTTAAATGATTGGTGAACGCTCCAACAAGTTAAATAAAACAGAGCCATTAAATACAATACTTAGGAAGCTCTGAGATTAGAACATTGCATTTGCTCTACAGGTTGCTTTCCTCAGCACTAGGTAAACTGTTTTATACAAAGTTAAAGTAGCCATAATATAATTACCTGTTAGAATAAATACGTTTACTGCTTACAAGAGCTTGGAAATTCAATTGTCAAAATAATATTGGTAGCAAAATGGACAGTAATGACATTTTTGTCATGTGCAAGAATACAGTTTTTATTTCTCCATTGAGTTTGTCTATTGCAATTATATATACTATAATATTTCATGGTATAATTCAAAAACTATTCCTTATACATTTTAATAAGGTTATTCTCAAATTTTAGCCAGCATCAGAATCAACTGGAGGACTGGCTAAAACACAGATTATAGGAGTCCCCTCACCAGAGTTTCTATGTCATTAATAAGAAACAGTTATCTAGTGCTTACTATGTGCAGGCAATATTTTGACTATACTTATGAATGTTAAATTATTTTCATACCTGTGTAGGATAAAGGGGAAGAAGCGGAAGTATGCAAGAAGGCCTGTGAAAGGAGAGAAGAAAGGAAGAATAGTTGGGCAGGAAGAATTGGAGATTGAAGTACAGTTCTAAGAAAGATTCAGTGAGGCGAATAGGGAGTCCATGAGCCAAAGTTGCCAGTAAGTGAAGTCCTGAATATTGCAAGAATGGCAGGGCACTAGAACCTCCATCTTGGTAAGTCGTTGTGGTAGAAGCATAGCTTCAGTACAAATGCAGTGATAGATTCAGAAGGTGACTGCTGGAGATATCATCGTGTCTGCTTCCTTACAGCAAGTTTTAATCAAAGAAATCTGACACACAATTCTATGCCTACCATTCACGGCAAACCTATGAATTACTTTTTTACTATAATTTCATTTTACGTATGAGAAAATTGAGAAATAGAGATTAATTAAATTGCCCAAGACCTCATCTTACTGTTCAATCAAGCTAAATAAATTTTCTTTATTTGTGGTGTGACATTTTTCGTGTGTTTTCTGACAAAATTTCACATATCTACATATCACTTTTGGTTAATTAAGTTACCTGATGATAAAATCATCAGGTAATTCTATCATTCTAGGTGTTAATGTTTAGAGAATATTAAGCATCCATGTGATGTTTTTAAACTTTCTCTTAGCAGACATTATACTAAGCAACAAGGAATTGGGGAAGTATAAAGTCAATGATAACATTAGAAGCTATCTAAAATAGTAAATAAGAATCCTAAAGAGACTCAGAGAGATTAAAATTTACTTACTGTTTTATTGATTTTCATCCTCCCTTTTATATCAAGATAATACTGACAATTCATTAGGTAAAGGAAGAACTCATATGCTTTGAGAACTTCCCTCATATTAAGGAAAAAAGTTTCCTATCACTGCTAAAATAAATATATTGAGTTTTCTCTCCAGGTCAATATTCTGTGATGTATACGTTCATTTCTATTGTTTTCAAATTATACTTCCCCAAAACTGTGACTACTCTTCACCACTGAAAAACACAGTGACCAAGATGCTATGAACACAGCAAACTATCAAACAGGGCTCTAATCACCTGCTGAACATTTGTCTTAACTTTGTAGGTCTTCAGTTTCTCATCTATTCGTAAGGAAAGCTAACCTCTACCCAAAATGTAAAACAAAAAAAAATCTTTACTATCATCATTAAAGTCACCCTAGAAGCTGTCTTTTAAAAATCAGGTTTCTCAGCCCAACTGTAAAGAATCAAAACCTATAGGCTAGTATGAGCCTGGGGAATTTTCTAAAAGTGTACAATGATGAACCAGGTTTAGGAATCACTGAACAAGATAACTTATAGTTATTAAATGTTTTTTTAAAAATCTCCCTGCTTACCTAATGTTAATATTTTAAAACTCCTTTGCATGCAAAATTAATTGAATATTTACATCCAATTAAATTTTTATGAGATTTTTGCCTTATACTATGTGAGCAAGAAAAGCAATAAAATATATATATTTGTTTTTTAGCCAAATATTATATAAAATATACAAAGGCATAATATAAAGTAGAATAAACCATGTTTCTTACAAACTAATAAAGTTTTTGTCTAATATTTTAAATATGTTATCTTCAATGATATGTTAATCTATTACCAGTAGAAATACTTAACATTTATTAAAAATAAAATTTCATATAATGACTTGAGTATAATTTTTTTCAAGTGGGAATTCTTTGTGCATTTGGAAATGCACCCCTCTACAACTACACAGTTTAAAATTTCAATTGAATAATGTTTTTTAATTTGCTTCTCTATTCTCATACATCATCAGTAGATTACCACTTCACGTTACAATTACTCACAGTCCTTATCTGTAAATGAAATTTGAAAACATGATGGGAACATAATGTGCTTTCAGCACAAGCAGAAACACTGCTGCATGCTCCTATCACACCTTATGTCAACATGTTCATTCTTAATAATAAAAAAATGCACCTACAAGGAAATAATTTGATTAAACCTTATCAGAACAACCAACATTTCCTATTTTAATGTAACATTTCAAACACTTTAAAATCTTACAAGCTGATCTACATGGTAGGGAAGCACATCATGGCAACATTTTTCAACACACATAAACAAGACACTGGCTTCTGTCCTGTCTTTGTTTCTGTCTCCATGAACGATTGCAGATGAAATGAACATTCCTGAAGTATTTTGCTGTTGTTTTGAAACTCAATCACTAAAGTCTCTCAAACAGTTGCATTAGATAGGTTAATTTAAGTATATTGGATAACTTTCATCTGCTCCCTGCTACTGCCATCACCAGCTCCCCAAATGTATATGCCCAGACGTGATTTTTACTCAGAGCTTATCATTCTCTTATAGAATGGTCATTAGAAACACCTCTACTGTGCCAATTTATTTGATAGGATGCTCTATTTAATCCTGAAATCAGGACAAAGTCTGAAATAAAGATTTTTTAAAAAGACATGAAATAACAAAAATTATGTCATCATTACAGGTATTGTGCAAAAATATTTTTAAAAACACAATTGAAATTTGCATTTATATAATTAAAAGAGTGACTCATGACATTTGCAATAAATTAAGCAGAAAAGATACACATACAAGACAAAAAATATTAAGTTATCTTTACCAAATTCCAACTCCATCTCTTGGGAGTGATCAATATTAACTGTTGAGTGTGCACTCTGCTACACTTTTCCTATATCCATTTATGTATTCATGTAGAGATTTTGAGGCTAATATGCTTATTTTATCATAAATTGCACATGGCCTCATAACTTGTTTTTTACATTTAACTGGACATTTCAAAGGTAAACAATCTTTTCAGAATGTAATTATGATTTTATTATAAACATATGTGTTTATAATTTAAAATTTCAAATATATTACATGCCTTATAATGAAAAGGAGCAATATTCTGCCTGAGGCACACTTTAACTCACATTCCCCATGGGCAACCACTTTTAACTTTTCAGGCATTCATTTATTCACCAAATACTTATGAAGGGCCAGGTGCTATTCTTGGCACATGGATATGAAATTCAGCAAAGAATAAAACAGCTAACTTTTCTGCTCTCAGAAACAAAACATTCAAGAGAGAGAACTCTACCAAAACAGAAACAAACAAAAAACTTCAAATAATTGATAAATTATATGTTAATGGTGATTAGGTGATAGAAAAATGAGACGGAGGGAGCCAGAGTTGTTATTTATTTTAGATATTTCTTCAAATATTTACTTCTGCATTAAAATGTTTTTACTACTATTTCTTGATTTTTCAATACTAAACACTGTTTGTCTTCTGATTTTGGAAGATGAGAAATGATCTAATTTACATTCTCTTCTCCTTTCTTATACACACACATGTATACATACATGCACAAATACAATTTTAGGTTAAAACAACATCCATGCTTCATCGTCATGACTACATAATATTATTCACAGGAAAATTTAAATATTTTTATGATTGCATTTCTTTTATTGAGTAACCTCTCTACCTGTCATATTTTAAATTACCTTATTTTTCCCTCCTTCCCTCTCTTCCTTTCCCTTCCTTCCTTTCTTCCTTCCTTCCTCCTTTCCTTCCTTCCTTTCTCCTTCTCTTCCTCTCTTCTTCATTTAATGTTCCTAGAAATGTGTGCATGGGATATGTGTTACATAGTGCGTCATCAGGAAATGGAAAGCAATTTAGATTTCAAGCATGAAAAAGCGGGAAGAGCAACATTCCAGCTAAAAAGTTTGTGGCTTTCAGAACGGAGGTGTAAGGAGTTTGTTGCTTGAAGGACCAAAATGAGTGATTTGGAGCAATTAGCACAGAATTCGCTGCCAACCTGGTGCTCTCTGTCCTTGCATCTGCCCATTGTAGTAGATTACAATGGCAGCATCTAACTCAGATTTTTACTGGGAAGAGACTATAGAAAATCTGGTTCACAATTTTATCCCACAAGACGGATAGGGGAATGTGAAGTGAAAGGGGTAATGTAAAATAACAGAGAATCCAACAAATAAATTTTAAAACCTGAGACTCTATAGAAGTTTAAATTTATTTACCTAACAAATGGTAAAATTAACTGGACAAGATTTATGTTGGAAAGATTTTCTCTTTCTCACTTTTGCTGTCTTTTAGGATCTTCTTTCAATCTTCCAGTTGTTGAAATTTAATAAGCGTAAACTTTGATATTGATATTTTTACTTGTTTTGTTTACTTTAATTTACTGAGTTAGGCACAAGTGTGTTTTGCAATCTGGAAATTCATGCTTTTCAATTTTAATACATTTTCTTAGGCAGTAGTCCCCTATTATCTGTGATCGTGCTTTTTTAATTGTTTCAGTTTCTTGAGATCAAGCGAAGGCTGAAAATACTAAATAAAAAAATTCCAGAAATAAATAAGTTTTAAATTTCCCGTTCAGGATGTCAGTCATCCCTTGTCCAGTGAGGCCATACTGTATAAACACCCACCTGTTAGTCACTTGCTTAGCTCTCTAGATAATCAGATCAACCTTCACAGTATCTCAATGTTTGTGTTCAAGAAGCCATTCACATATGCCAAAGAGAAGCCTTAAAGTGCTTTCTTTAAGGTAAAAGATAAAAATTCTTGACCAAAGGGAAAAAAATCATAGGTTATTAAGTGACAGGAAAAAATCACTTAGTGATTATCGCTTAGATAATTTAGTGCCTGGCTTATGTTCAAACGATCACAGGTTGTTAAATGACAGGAACAAATCTATTCCTGAAATTATGAAGAAGGAAAAAGGAATTCATCCTAGTATTACTGTCACACCTCAGGCTGCGTAAGTTATGGCCACAGTGCATGGTTAAGTGTTTAGTTACGTTGAAAAAGACATTTAATTTCTAGGTGAAAGACATAAATAGAAATGAGTTTTGATTGACAGCAATTGTGTTTTGTACTGTTCATGGTTTTAGGCAACTATAGGGATCCTAGAATGTATTTCTTATGGTTAAGGCAGGAAGTATTATATATTTTTCTTTGATAATCTCCCAATAGCATTTTTCTGTGGCTTTTTCAGAAGCTCTTATCAACCGAATATTTGATTTACTGGGGTAGTGTCTATTGTTGCTCTTGTTTTCCATTTGTCTACATTTCAGTTCTATATTCCTATTACTCTCATTTTGTATGTTCTAGCTTTTTAATTATGTTTTTTAAAATCAGCTTTTTAATCTCCAAATTGTATTTTTTAAGTTTTTTGTTTTACAGCATATTTTATAGGTGCGATATCTTCTCTCACATTTTGCAAACATCGACTCTAATAGTTCTGTTAAAATTCTGCTCTGCACTAATCCTGAATTTTCTCAAATTGACTCTTTTATTATCTGTCATTTATGTAGAAAAGGGTATTGGAATGCCTGTTGACTTGACCACCATTCTTTGTTTAGTATTGAGGCACTAATAAGCTATGTATAGCCCTGGGAACTGTATGGGAAGTGTAGATAAATAGGCCTCGTCTTGGTGTGATGGTACAGGCACCAGACTCTTTCACTGGACTATGCCAAATTGTAATCTGTCTATTTGGCAAGCACATTCCCAAAAAAGGATGTCCAATCTCCCACATAGGGGCTATTCACCTATTCTATATAAATTAGTTGCCAGTTAGGAATAATAATCTCTAAGACATACCTTGTAAAAAATTTCTCAGTCAATTTTTTCCTTAGGCTGGGCTTATGGTGAAATTTTGTGTAATTTTAATTTCTTTTCATGTACCAAATATCTTTCACTTATGATTTTGGCTCATGACCCATGCCTAAGAAAATATGCTTTCAGAGTGTAAATGATGATTTTAAGATAATTTTCAAATGTTTGTTTTATTTTTAAAACATAAATGTTCATTTATTCTATCAGGACCTGCCTCCTTCATTGTTTTAACTTTCAAATAAATGGCAAATTATGTTAGAAATAATTACTAAATTCACCATCATTTTCCACAAATTTGAAAAAAACAACTTTGCCATATATTGCTTAAATAAATGTTTCAGTTTATAACTGTATAATATAATAATTTTTAAATAATTTCAAGGTAAATATGCCTATTTTTAGCAGTAACATTGTAGAAAATGTTAATCATTGACAGAAAATATCTTGCTTCACTTTTCTTTTTCTCTACACTCTTTTCTATTCTTGGATAGTTTTCTTCCATTGGAACTGTTGCTAAAAGATAGGAAAACATTTGGGGCTAAAAATGCTAGTCACAATAGTGTGATTTGTTTTTCTACTTTAGAAGCTCTTAAACTTTTGCCCATTATTTTGTCCACTGATCTAAAGCTAACAGACGAGCTATCTGTCTTCAGCAATAATGAATATACAATAGCAGACATGAAATAGTATACCTGCAATTTAAAAAAAAACTTTAGAAGACATATCAGAAATTATTAGTGTATAGCTTTTACCAAACACAGCTGTGCAAGCATAACATGAACTCCTGCCTGAGGCCTTCTCTGGTTCTGCTGTCTGAGAGGCACTTTCTTGTCATTTTCACTTGACTTTAATTGAGATAGATGACGAGAAGGATATTCAGAGTTCCTAAGGGATATTCAAATTAGCACCTACTTTATGATGGTATGGTTTCAGGGCCTTTGGTGTTTTAAGGCACTTAAAGGCACAGGCAATTGTAGGGCAGGAATAAAGTTTCTTTTACAAAGAAAATACTATATAATAATAACCTCATTTCCAAATACAACAAATTTCAAAGGCACCCTTACAGAGTAACATCAGTGATTAAAATTTAAGGAGTAGGGTACCCTTGTAAGACGCCCAGTATCTCAGTGAGAAATTTAAGAATATTTTGGAAAGTGTCATTTTTTGAAGACCTAACAAAATATAAAAGGCTGCAGAATAAGATGCCTGAGAATCTAGGTTCAAGTCTCTATATTTATTTGATATTTGGATTTGGACAAGTCACAGACATTCCTTAAGTTAATTTCATCTTCTTAAAAATGCTATTAACCTCTGCAAGGAACAAATGAGATAACGCAAATAAAATAGTTTTATGGATTATAAACTAGTTCATTATATAAGGTATTATTCCTATGACAGCAATCACTGAACAGCGCCTACTATAATAGAAAATTTTCATTATGAAAAATGTGTCATAAAAGAAAAAAATTATGTAATGCGCTAAGCATGCTATCAAGTATTGTATATTGCTCAAGGGGCTTATCTATAAGAACTTGGCATTACTACTCTCTCAGTGTCAAATGCATCATTGTGGCTGCATTATATAACACCATAATATGGGGCATCTTTGACAAATTTCTCAGGTAATGAATATACACAATTTTCCAGATTGAAGAAAAAATAGAGAGTGCGGGTTTCTTAAGATCGAAAAAGATTATAGTTTTTAGTAGAAATAAATTCTTATCAAGGGCTCTGTGCCCTTTGTTTCAACAAGCTTTAAAAGCCTAGCTCAAATATGTTCCTTAATGGCTGATGAACTCTACAAAACATACAGAAATACTGGGAAAAATCTGGGGCGATTCAGCATGTGCAAATGTAGATGTCTCAGTCTGTGTTTCCAATTGTGCAGATGGATTTTTCCCAGTGCACCTGGAATGAATCCATAATATGCTGCCATATACTCACATCTAGGACGCAAGCCCACGGCAGTCTTCTCTTTATCAAATCCACTGTCAAATCACTGGCATCATATCAAGAACATGGAGACAACAAAGCTGCATTCTCAATCACTCTGACAGAGAATGCTCGATTCTCTACATAGATATTACTTTTGTGTTAAAGATAATTTTTCCAAAAAAGAGTGAATGAATCATTTTCATATGACCACAGAATTTCAAATCTTATCTTTCAGGGGTTTCTGCATTTAAACATCATGTATATGTGAATTTTTGTGCTGTATATATGTCTGCGTCATCTATATATATGCACATAAAACATGTACATGTATATATTACATATATTCATATAAAATTATCATTATACTTAGTGAAAAATCTATCTTGATCTCCACCTCTACTTAACATCCACATCTACCTAAAAATAAAAAGAGAATTATTTTTGTCTTTAGCTTTTTGATTTTGTCTATATTTACATGTGACAAAGGATGTAAAATCTATTCCTCCTTATTACCTATGAAGTAGCATACAATCATACACTTCCGTACCTCACTTTCTTCATTTAATTGTACATAATGTACAAATACTGATACACACAATTCTCATTGTTTTGTACAGGAATGATTTTCCACTTTATAACAATCCATAATTATTTAATCAGTGGCTTCTTAGAGGTAGACTTAGTAGCATATTACAAATTATTTAATATTTAAAGACTGCTTTAATGGAAACCTACAGAAGTCATTTCTCAGGAGAGCAAGCATATGTAGGCACACAGTTTAAAAGGTTTTACACATTTATAATTGTGAAAGACATTGTCATATTTTCTACATATTGTAGAAATTTAATATACAAATGAAGAAATTTAATAAAAAATGCCTGTTTTCTCACAGCCTCACCAATGTGTTGTATAATCTCACTATGAGCTTTGAATCAATATATTACACATTTGGGAGGAGAGTGGCTTGATGTAATTTTAAATGTAAGTTTATCTTCTTCGAAGTGTGGTTGAGCATTTCTTCACCTGTTTAAAAAACAGCTATACTTATTGTGCGACTGAATTTTCCATAGGTTTGCTCAGATCTTAAGGGTAGGGTCTTCTAGAAACTCTTCATGTAATTGGGACATTATCCCTTTAACAAAGTATGAGATACAAATACCATTTTTAAAATTATACTTTAAGTTCTGGGGTACATGTGCAGAATGCGCAGGTTTGCTACATAGGTACACACATGCCACAGTGGTTTTCTGCATCCATCACCCTCTCATCTACATTAGGTGTTTCTCCTGATGCTATTCCTCCCCTCTCCCCCCACCCCCTGCTATCCCTTCCTTAGCCCCCCACTTCCCGACAAGCCCTGGTATGTGATGTTCCCCTCCCTGTGTGCGTGTGTTCTCATTGTTCAACACCCACTTATGAGTGAGAACATGCGGCATTTGGTTTACTGTTCTTGTGTCAGTTTGCTGAGAATGATGGTTTCCAGCTTTATCTATGTCCCTGCAAAGGACATGAACTCCTCCTTTTTTATGGTTGCCTAGTATTCCATGGTGTATATGTGCCACATTTTCTTTATCCAGTCTATCATTGACGGACATTTGGGTTGGTTCCAAGTCTCTGCTATTGTGAACAGTGCTTCAATAAACACGATAAACATACTTGACCCAGCAATTCCATTACTGGGTATAAACCCAAAAGATTATAAATCATTATGTTATAAAGATATATGCACAAATACCATTTTAATTCAAGTTTTGTGTTTGCTCTTTTGAAGAGCTGCATGATGTGAAGTAACATGTAGAAGTTTGACTTTCATGAAGTCATAATGATCAATATTTTCATATACATCTTCAGAATTTTAATATTATTAGAAATGACTTTCTATTTCAATATGATTAATTTTATTTTCTGTTTTTTTCTTCATTTAAAATAGCCCTTTTGACTTACAAATCTAATCTTAATTTTTTCAATATTATTATTCAGTTTTCCGTCAATTTTTTGGTGTTTTCTTTCATTCATTTGGCTTTATAATTTACCTTTTCTTTTCTTTTTCTTTTTCTTTCTTTCTTTTTTTTTTTTTTTTTTTTTTTTTTTTTTTTTTTTTTTTTTTTTTTTTTTTNTTTTTTTTTTGAGACGAAATCTCACTCTGCTGTTAGTCTGGAATGTAGTGGCTCAATCTCGGCTCACTGTAACCTCTACCTCCTGGGTTCAAGTGATTCTCCTGCCCCAGCCTCCTGAGCAGCTAGGATTACAGGTATGTGCTACCATGCCCAGCTAATTTTTGTATTTTTAGTAAGGTGGGTTTTCACCTTGTTAGTCAGGCTGGTCTCGAACTCTTGACCACATTATCCACCTGCTTCAGCCTCTAAAGGGCTGGAATTACAGGCATGCACCACTGCGCATGGCCTATTTTTAATTTTTTATTAAAATGTGTATATATTTAAGGTGTAGAATGTTATACATATAATGTTCACTTTTTTAATATATACATATAGTGAAATTATTGTGCAGTCAAACTAACTGACGTATCTATTCTCTTACATATTGACTCTTTTGTTTGTGGTGGAGACATTTAAGATCTATTCTTTTAGTGAATTTCAAGTATATATATTATTGACTATAGTCATTATGCTGTACATTAAATCTCTAGAACTTACTCATTCCACCTAACTGAAACTTTGTATGCTTTGACTAACATCTCTCCATCCCATTACCATTGTTAACTACAATTCTACTTTCTGCTTCTAAAAATTTGGTGTTTTTAGATTCCAGATATAAGTGAGATTATACCGAATTTTTCTTTCTCTGTCTGGCTTATTTCACTTGGCAAAATGCCCTCCTGTTTCACTCGTGTTTCAAATGGAAGAATTACCTTTCTTATAAAGGCTGAATAATATTTCATCTTTCCTTTATCCATCTATTTACCAGATACTTAGAATGTTGCCATACATTGGCTACTGCAAATATGCAGCCATGAACATAGGAGTGCATATATCTCCTTGACACACTGATTTCAAATTCTTTGTATATAAAGCCAGAAGTGAGATTCCTGGATCAAATGGTAGTTCTGTTTTTAACAGGGAGGAAACACCATGTTGTCTTCCATAATGGCTATATTAATTTACATTCCCCAAATCAGGATTACTACAGTTCCCTTTTCTCCACATTATTGCCAGGTTGCAGTGAGCCAAGATTTCACCACTGCGCTCTAACCTGGCAACAGAGGAAGACTCTGTCTCAAAAAATATATGTGTGTGTATATGTATATATGTATGTATATATACATACACACACACACACACACACACACTCACACACACACACATATATATATATATATATATATACACACATAATGACAATAACTATGTTTAGGGTTATATTAGACAACTTGTTTCACTTTATATAAAATGCTTAAAGTTAACCACAGCACATAGTTTATAATTTGTATAGTATTACATATAGTTTACTTTATTTCATTATATAAATATATGTAATGTATATATAATGTATATCCAATGATAGTTTTTTTTTTTTTTTTGAGGCAGAGTCTTGCTCTGTTACCCAGACTAAAGTGCAGTGTCTCGGCTCACTGCCACTGCCTCCCAGTTCAAGTGATTATTGTGCCTCAGCTTACCGAGGGGCATGCACCACCACACTGGCTAATTTTTGTTCCTGTTGTTGTATTTTTAGCAGAGATGGGGTTTTGCCAGGTTGCCCAGGCTTGTCTAAAACTCCTGGCCGAAGTGATCCACCAGGCTCAGCCTCCCAAGGTGCTGAGATTACAGACATGAGCCACCACACCTGGCTGAATTTTACACATTATTTAAATTTATAATACAAAGACATAAAATGTAATATATACAAAAGTCGAATGATTTCCAGCTGACCAGTTAGCAGATATTTTGACATACAAAAAAAAAATACGATTTTTTTTAAGCTTTCAACATTAGTAATTCTGCACAGTTCACAGAATTGTAGTACTATTTAGTGTTGTAGGCTTGTCCAGGATTCTAACTGGAATTCCAAAATTTCACACCACTTAGATTTTACCAAGTGGCTTCATATTATGATAATGAATCTATTTTCTCCTGAGATCTTAATTCAAATATGTTCTTAATTATATAATGTATTAATTTAGATTTTACAAATATTTGTAGATTTACCAATAATTTTACTTCTACTAATCTGAATTTACTGGCTTGCATACAATATAACAGAGCCCCAGATATAGAAATCAAATATTCTTTAAACATTCTTTTATAGTTCTCTTAGATTATATCTTAAGCATCCTCAAGGTTGATGCTTGAGATATAATCTGACAGAACTATAAAAGAATATCTAAGAATATCTATGTAGAGATTTGTATAAATATCTATGCTCCTTTTTGTTATATATCCCATCTTAATGTCTTAAAACATAGAGTTAATATTATTATAATTAAAATATTCTTCCAAGTTCCCTTTGTAAAAAAGATAACATAGAAACATTTTAAATGCTACAAATTGCTTTTATGCTTTCCATATCAACAGAAAGTTTCATGAAAATTAGCTATATGATTTTTAATATTAAAAGGAATATGTGATTGTAAAATCATTCACACATACTGACATGCAGTATTAAAATTTCCAAAATATATGTAACCTACTATTAAAATACCACTAAAATAGCTGTTTTCAGGACTTAAAGTATGCCTTTCAAATATTTTTACCTACTAAAATATTGTTGATAATATATAAAAATATATTCATACTTACTTATGTGTATAGAAATCAATATAAATAGAATAGATATAAATAAGCAAGAATGTAAAAATATTATATTCAAAGTCACTCAATAGTTTATAGAATTGTAGCAAAATTGAATATAACCAGATCTTGAAAACTGGAAGTATCAAGATTGTTCTCAACAATGTTCTCATTTGTATTTTATAAGTGCCCATTTTTAAATTATTTAAATTTGATTATCATTCTATTCACTTCGTCCAAAAAAAAAAAAAAGAAGGCAGATTAGATTAGTTTAGATTGTTCTATGGTTATTGACATGACAATTCCCCCCTCTTACATTCCCAATGTCAGCAAAAATGCAAGAACCAGAAAAAAATATAACTTCCCCTCCAAAAATAGTGCTATTACCAAAAGAAAGTTGTTGCTAACAATTGTTAAAGGCCTATTTTCACAAAGCCTTTTAAAATAGAAAAAGTTTTATTTATAATATTATTTGTATATGTTGATACACATATTTATATGTAGACTTACATTTAAGACATCTATGATCATCAATTTTGTTTGCACAACTTTACAGAAAATAAGGAATAATAAAAATACATTTCAACTTTTGCCTTGGAAGAAAATCTCTTTCACATTTTTCAGGTATGTGAAAGACAATCATAAGATTAATTTCTCCTAATTTTCTTTGTATTGAGGAAAATGTTTGTGCTTTATGTATAAAAATTATAATAATTTATTACCTTTTATTATGGTTTTAATGTAATATCCATGTAAAAGTCATTTTTACTAATATGGAAACATCTATAGCCAAAAATATACAATAACATTTGTTTTTAGAGAAAAAAAGGTGATAGGAAAGTGTAAATTCACTGGCATAATACATGCATTCCAACTATCAGTATAGACATATATTAAAGAGTGTTGGTTACAAGAAGATTATTGAACAGAAACCATTAGAGTGCCTTCTTATCAAGTAATTGACCACTCAGATGCATGGCTCTGCTTAGAAACCATTGTTGAAAGATTAATGGTGATGGGTATGATACAAAAGATTTTATTACCATTTAATTCACTATTGCGAATATGGTATGAGATGCTGAGAGTGAAATGGAGCAGGGACTAGATTAAAAGCTTTCATTTTTAGTAAGCTTTATATAAAACAACTAATTAAGAGTGTTAACTGCAGGGTTAATGTTGAGGCCTCAGTGTAAAACACTGGAAATATAGCATTAAATGTTCTAATTAAAAACACTTTCGGTTGAAATTATATCTTTAATAGAAAATTTAATTTTATAGAGTAGTATTGAAAACTAAAATTAGCATTCTTATTTCACACACACACACACACACACACACACACACACACAGTTAACATGTACATTATATTAGTAATAGGTTTCCAATATTTCTATGCCATTATTACTAAGGTAACTTTATTAAGTAAGTTAAATACAATTGTTAACACAAAACTCATTTTTATATAACAAATTTAGAGTAGCACGAATATCAAGCTTTATACTATAAAGTAACAATTTTCTTGATAGAACTAAATTATATCTGAAAGTTGTCAGAATCAAGATGGACTTCATATTGTTTTCTAAAAAAAATTCTGATAAATAGAGCCAGCAAAACCCTTGAAGGGAGGGTTTGTATGCTTATAGGCCTGCTAACAAAAACTCTCACAAAAGACTGCAAAATCACAGCCTTGCACAAAGGCTATTTGCAACCTTACACAAAAAAATACCTCTGCTAAAACATCTGCCTGAGAACTGCCCGACCAATGTCAAACTGGATTTATCCTTGCTATCGATCTTTTTAGCCATAGACAATTATTTCAAAATTGTTATATACTCTTCCTCATTTTTTCCTTTAAATGTCTTTATCTTCTTTTACCTCTCTGAATACACACATAGTTTACTAAAGCACACATTTTCCCACTGCAATGCTCTTTTCCCAAATAAATACCGTTTTCTGTTAGAAAACCTGTTATTTACATTATTTACATACAAATTGTGGCTCTTACATGCAATGACTTAATTGGTAAATATGTTTTACTACATTGCTGTACCTTAATCTTTATTTATCAGAATCTTTCGTAGAAAATGACTCTTGGGACTGAGTTGTAAGAGTGACAAACCCTTTTTTTAAATTGTACTTTAGGTTCAGGGGTACATGTACAGATCATGCAGGATTACTGCATAGGTACACACATGGCAAGGTGGTTTGCTGCCTTCATACCCCCGTCAACTATATCTGGTATTTCTCCCCTTCTTATCCCTCCCCACCATGAGCTGTCCCACCCATAGCCCCCTCAAAACTGATCACAGTATGTTATGCTCCCCTCCCTGTGTCCACGTATTCTAATTGTTGGATACCCACCTATAAGTGATTAACATACGGTGTTTGGTTTTCTGTACTTGTGTCAGTTTGCTGAGAATGATGGTTTCCAGTTTCATCCATGTCCCTATGAAGGACATGAACTAATCGTTTTTTATGGCTGCATAGTATTCCATGGTGTATATGCGCCACATTTTCTTTATCCAGTCTATCTGTGATGGGCATTTGGGTTGGTTCCAGGTCTTTGTTATTGTGAACAGTGCCACAGTGAACATACATGCATGTGTCTTTATAATAGAACAATTTATGATTCTTTGGGTATATACCCAGTAATGGGATTGCTGGGTCAAATGGTATTTCTATTTCTAGATCCTTGAGGAATTACCACACTGTCTTCCACAATGGTTGCACTAATTTGCACTCCCACCAACAGTGTAAAAGTGTTCCTACTTCTCCATATCCTCTCCAGCATCTATTGTCTCCAGATTTTTTAATGATCGCATTCTAACCAGTGTGAGATGGTATCTCAATGTGGTTTTGATTTGCATTTCTCTAATGACCAGTGACAATGAGCATTTTTTTCATATGTTTGTTGGCCTCATATTTTGAATATGATATATTCAAAATGTCATATTTGAAAAATGTCTGTTCATATACTTCACCCAATTTTGAATGGGTTTGTTTTTTTCTTGTAAATCTGTTTTAGCTCTTTGTAGATTTTGGATATTAGCCTTTGTCAGATGGGTAGATTGCAAGAATTTTTTCCCATTCTGTTGGTTGCCATTTCACTCTAATGATTGTTTCCTTTGCTGTACAGAAGATTTGGAGTTAAATTAGATCCCATTTGTCTATTTTGGCCTTTGTTGCCATTGCTTTTGGTGTCTTAGCCATGAAGTCCTTGCCTATGCCTATGTCCTGAATGGTTTTGCCTAGGTTTTCTTCTAGGGTTTTTATGGTGTTAGGTCTTATGTTTAGATCTTTAATCCATTATAGTATAAGGTGTCAGGAAGGGTCCAGTTTCTGCTTCCTGTACATTGCCAGCCAGTTTTACCAACACCATTTATTAAACAGGGAATCCTTTCCCCATTGCTTATTTTTCTCAGGTTTGTCAAAGATCAGATGATTGTAGATGTGTGGTGCTGCATCTGAAGCCTCTGTTCTGTTCCATTGGTCTATGTCTCTGTGTTGGTACCAGTATCATGCTGTTTTGATTACTGTGGCCTTGTAGTATAGTTTGAAGCCAGGCAGCATGATCCCTCCAGCTTTGTTCTTTTTGCTTAGGATTGTTTTGGCTATATGGGCTCTCTTTTGGTTCCATATGAAGTTTGAAGTGGTTTTTTTCCAGTTCTGTGAAGAAGGTCACTGCTAGCTTGATGGGGATAATGTTGAATCTATAAATTACTTTGGGCTGTATGACCATTTTCATGATGTTGATTCTTCCCAATCATGAGCATGGAATGTTTTTCCACCTGTTTGTGCCCTCTCTTATTACATTGAGCAGTGGTTTGTAGTTCTCCTTGAAGAGGTCCTTTACCTCCTTTGTTAGTTTTATTCCTAGGTATTTTATTCTTTTTGTAGCAATTGTAAATGTGAGTTCATTTTTGATTTGTCTCTCTGTCTGTTATTGGTATATAGAAATGCTTGTGATTTCTGCACATTGATGTTGTATCCTGAGATTTTGCTGAAGTTGCTTATCAGTTTAAGAAGATTTTGGGCTGAGACGATGGGGTGTTCTAAATATACAATCGTATCATCTGCAAATAGAGACAATTTGGCTTCCTCTTTTCCTAATTGAATACCCTTTATTTCTTTTTCTTGTCTAATTGCTCTGGCTAGAACTTCCAATACTATATTGAATAGGAGTGGTGAGAGAGGGCATCCTTGTATAGTGCCAGATTTCAAAGGGAATCCTTCCAGTTTTTGCCCATTCAGTATGATATTGGCTGTGGGTTAGTCATAAATAGCTTTCATTATTTTGTGATACGTTCCATCAATACCTAGTTTATGGAGGGTTTTTAGCATAAAGTGCTGTTGAATTTTGTCAAAGGCCTTCTCTGCATCTGTTGAGATAATCATGTGGTTTTTGTCTTTGGTTCTGTTTTTGTGATGGATTACATTTATAGACTTGCATATGTTGAACCATCCTTGCATCCCCAGGAAAAGCCTGCTTGATCATGATGAATAAGCTTTTTGATATGCTGTTGCATTCTGTTTGCTAGTATTTTATTGAAGAATTTTGCATTTCTATTCATCATGGATATTTGCCTGAACTTTTCTCTTTTTTGTGAATCTCTCTGCCTGGTTTTGATATTAGGATGACGTTGGTCTCATAAACTGAGTTGGGGAGGATTCCCTCTTTTTGTATTGTTTGGAATAGTGTCAGAAGGAATGGTACCAGCTCCTCTTTGTAGGTCTGGTAGAATCCAGCTGTAAACCCATCTGGACCTGGACTTATTTTAGTTGGTAGGCTATTAGTTGCTGCCTCAACTTCAGCCCTTGTTATAGGTCTACAGAGGGTTTCAACTTCTTCCTGGTTCAGTCTTGGGAGAGTGCAAGTGTCCAGGGATTTATCCATTTATCCCAGCTTTACTGGTTTGTGTGCATCGAGTTGTTTGTAGTAATCTCTGATGGTAGTTTGTATTTCTGTGGAACCGATGGTGATGTCCCCTTTGTTGTTTTTTATTGCATCTATGTAATTCTTCTCTCTCTTCTTTTTTATTAGTCTGGCTAGCAGTCTATCTATTTTGTTGATCTTTCAAAAAACCAACTCCTGGATTTGTTGATTTTTTGGAGGGTTTTTGGTATCTCTATCTTCTTCAGTTCTGCTCTGATCTTAGTTATTTCTTGTCTTCTGTTAGCTTTTGAGTTTTTTTGATCTTGCTCCTGTAACTTTCAATTTTAATGATAAGGTGTCAAAATTAGACCTTTCCTTGCTCCTCATGTGGGCATTTATTGCTACAAATTTCCCTTTAGACACTGCTTTAAATGTGT
This sequence comes from Cebus imitator, assembly GCF_001604975.1. Lineage (NCBI taxonomy): Eukaryota > Metazoa > Chordata > Mammalia > Primates > Cebidae > Cebus > Cebus imitator. The sequence goes on from NW_016107322.1 coordinate 12,402,688, forward strand.
CCCAGAGAACTAGCTGAATTCATGTTGGTTGTGAGCCAATGGCCAGAATGTAGTTCAGACTCAAATATACAGAATCAAGTTAGAGGAAAGCCATTAGGATCTTCCTTTCTTATCTGATTCTCTCTGTGTCTCCAGCGCTAGGCAAGATTTCTCTATGTAGCAAAAAACAAAACCAATCATGGATTTCAGCAGATCCTGAGATTTAGATTTTATAGTTTGAATCACCTGTAAAACTAATAAAATGCTGTAGCTTCTAGTTTGAAAACCTTATGCAAAGGATTGATTGTGCAGTCTAGGACTAAGCGTAGCCATTCTGTGGTCACCCTACTAACTGTACATTTGATGAGGCAAGGAGCAGCTATGATACTAACTTGTAATCCCCATGATGATTATGTGATTGTAAAGGATTAAGTTGCTAGAAAGGGAGTACAGTTTCAGAAAATTCCAACAGTTAAAAAAATTGGAGGATTAAATTTAATTTGCTTTTCAGTTGCCCATTCAAGAAAATTTTCTCTGAAACATTTTTGACAAATGATCCCCTCTTTGTGTTTAAGTAAGTCTCATCATTAAGAATATATTCTTTTGATCACTATTTCTTGCAAAATGCAGGCAGGAAGCTATGAGTTTCAATCCTGAGTCTACCTCATGTTCCATATATGACTATTTACAAAAGCCTAACCTTCATAGCCTCAGTTAACTGTTCCTTCTGCCCAGCTGTGACATAAGGACTAAGTAGAAGAATGTGGAAGAGTAGCAATTTTCTGTATGGATGAAGCTTCTGAAAATGTTAATTCCTGTGCTGTTAGAAAGTCCTCTCAGATTCTATTACAAACTGCCTTGATTTTTGTTCAGTCTCCTATTTCTGCCATGGAGATTCACACAAACAATGTCAAAATGCTGTTCTACAAAAAATACCTCAAATACTTGAGGATAGCTGATGTGTTTTCTTTAAATACACCTGTTATATTTGAACTTAAACAGAATTTTATCTGCATATAAATTTTATCTTGCTATATTTGACCTCTTATTCCAGTCTGTCAAGATTTTAAACTATGGATTCTGGTACATTAAATTCTAGCTGTCAATCTCAGCTTGATGTATTTGATAACCATAACTTCTATATCTTATCAAGTCATAGATAATAAATATTTCAAAGCATAAATCCAGAGCAGATCCTGATCTTCTCTTTAAAGAATTCTACCAAGGTTGACATCTATCAAGATACCTTGAATAAATATATTTAATAATCTACAGATCCACCTGTTGGCTTTATATTCCAGCCCATATCTTTTTACTTTTCCCAAAAATTTGTAATGGAAGACTTCATCAGTCCTTTTCTGCAACCAAGATTTCTAGATGTAATATAATGTCAATAGACATAACTAAGTAAAAGCAAATAAGCCTTTATAATATCATAAATTCAATTTTAATAGGCTTCATAACTATTGTTTGCCTAACATTCAGAACTGTGACCACACCATAAAAAAAAAATACATGAAACAGTATTTTTATCAAAAGCTAAGAGATGGCCAGGCGTGGTGGCTCACGCCTGTAATCCCAGCACTTTGGGAGGCCGAGGCAGGTGGATCACGAGGTCAAGAGATAGAGACCGTCCTGGTCAACACGGTGAAACCCTGTCTCTACTAAAAATACAAAAAGTCAGATGGGCATGGTGGCGCGTGCCTGTAAACCCAGCTACTCAGGAGGCTGAGGCAGGAGTATTGCCTGAACCCAGGAGGCGGAGGTTGCGGTGAGCCAAGATTGCGCCATTGCACTCCAGCCTGGGTAACAAGAGCGAAAGCCTGTCTCAAAAATAAATAAATAAATAAATAAGCTAAGAGAAAGATAAAGCAGTATTATGATGATGTAGATTTCATTTATCTTAAATGAAACAACTACCAAAAAAACAATAAGTCTAATTTGCCCCCAAGTAGTACTCACTGAATTCATGTTGTATTCTAGCAATTACTCCTCTCTAGACTAACTCCTCCCATGCCATCTGTCTAGTTCTTTATGTATTCTGTAGAGATTTGATGATACCACATACTGGATGATAATGTTATTTCCTTAGAAATATGTTATAAATAATGCTTAGGTTCACAAGTCAGCCTTCAGGGGCCTAATTATCCATAATGTAGGTATTATTACCTTGGCTACATATTACAAATCCCTGAGGAGCTTAAAAAGTTCTAGTGATCAAGCAATTACATGTAAATTAATTGAATTATAGTCTCCACATAAACCATTTTTAAAGAACCCAAGATTGGTTCTAATGAATGGTCAGACTGGAGAACTGTGGACACAACCATTTCTAAAGTTCTAAAAGCAGCATTGCTAAGACAGTGTGAGAAGAACACTTTTCTATGTCTAAAGTAAATTTATTAAATAGGAAAAGTCAATCTTACATCCAACCATATTCTTTTTGTTCCCTATGCCCTAAGAATGTCTTCATGCCTTAGTGGGCTCTGCACTGCAGGTCTTTTCTATTTCCACAGGTAACATGTTTTTTTCAGCAAAATTCCTTTTATTCTTCCTCTTCCACATTCAAAGTTCTCATCCCCTCTCAACCTACAATGTATGTGCTTCTCAAGTAGCTTGTCAGAGAATTGATTGTTACCCATCTCATGTCTCATATGAGAAAAAGAGCTTGTGTCAGAATGCAAATCTAAAGAACACTGTTTTGTTCACCTGTCATTCTTTTCTTAACCACTTTTTCCATGAAGGAAGACAGGTGCTGATTTACATTATTGCACGAGTTTCTTGTCTCACTGCAGAAAAGTAATAGTTTCCAGGTTGCTATGGGTCCAGAAGGCCACAGTGTTATGTAACACCAATAATATTTAGCTTCTTAAAGCATGATCTGTAGACCAGAAGTAGCAGGGTAACTTGGAAGTGCATTAGAATTGCAGAATTTTAGACTCCATCTGAGTCAAAATCTGAATTTTTAACAAGATATTCCAAGAAAGTCACTTGCACAGTAAAGTTTGAAAATCAATGATTTTCCATGCAGCTTAAAAAGAAAACAAGCTGATAGGAAAATTTACACATGCATTGCTGGTTGACCTGCTGATAGAGGAATTATCTTTTTCAAATAAAGTAGTGATGGCATAATATTAGGAAGTATCAACAGAATAGCATATTTATCTATAAATGCTACTCTTCTATTGATTATGTGATATTACACTAGTAATTTAATCTGTTTGTGCTTCACTTTCTTGTCTTATAAAATGAAATTAAGAAAACTTATATTTCAGAGATTTCATGAGACTTAGTTCTAATGTACATAAAACAACTGGTACAAGTCTGAGACATCAAAGATGCTAAGTCTATGGTTTTTCATAATATTGTAAAGCAGAAAAATCTGGAAGGAAATCCCTAGACAAAGGTGGCCAGGGTATATGATGTGGCTTATAGTGAGCTGATGGTCAGGAGATGTGGATTCTAGTTATGATTAGGACTTACCCAGCAGCTTGTTCTATGTCTGTGGCCCTAACATGCCAATGCCTCAGTTCTCTCATATATAAAAAGAGAATTTAAAAACAGTAATTTTTGACTTTTAAACTTTATGAATCTGATAGTTAATCAATAGTTGACTACTTTAATTGAATCAGTATTTTCAATATCCATAAGTTGTATTGTTTGACTATGAAGAGTTGAAGTTATTTAAAATAGCTAGAAACCACTAATGATTGTTTTATACTACCCTCAGCTTTGGTCTACTCTTTGCATCTGAATTATTTTACGAGACAAGAGTGACACAGCAGAACATTGCCTGTGCTGTTTTCATTTCTCTGTTGTTCTTTAATATTATACAATTTATCTAAATTATTAGTCCATCTCACCATTTTATTTTCTATTTTGCCCTTTAAATTCCATGTTCAGTGACTATAGACTTTTTCTCAACATACACATTTTCACCTGTGTCTTTTCTGAAACCTTCCTTGTCTGGTTAGTGCCTCTTTTTATATTAATGAAACATAAAATGCTGTATTTTCCTAAATTCTACATTCTTTTTTTTTTTGTGATAAGAGACTGATACCTACTGTATTATCTTGTTGTATTTTTCTATTTGACCCATATCCACTGTCTGCAGATTCTCTTCTCTATTCTCAAATTTGATGCCTCTCCTACATTGAAAGTAATATATGAGCTACATTTTTCTGCCTTTCAGAATAATGAGAGGGGCCTTTAAATGACATGCCACCATTAAAATTACAGTATTAGTTTTACCTAATAGAGCCAGAGATATTTGTTTTACCATGTATTTTAATATCTCCTCCCTCAAATGCAAGTGAATGTTTAACAGATTGAAGAAAACATCAAACTCCACATTTGAAACCTTTTATGAATATGAGAGAAGTTGTCCATTCTGGTCGTCTTTCACCTACCTGAAAATTACTAGTCAGATATATATATTTTTTTCTCTTTTGAGTCATAACTGACAGAGCAGGAGCATTGCCGTCTTGGACAAGCACCACCATTTTAAATTTTCCCTTGATCAAAAATCGCCTAAATCCAAAGGCTATTAGCATAATGTCTAAAGTCAGCATGACCATAAACCACAAATGACATCGCCAGCCAGGAACATTGCAATCCTAAGATAAACCCCTCCCCAAGCAGAAACACCCCAGCCCTCAGATAACCTCCCCTCCAGCTAGAGAGATGTCAGCCTTAAGATAACCTCCCCTCCGACCAAAGACAATCCAGCCCCACAATAAACTCCTCCTCCACACAGAAACATTCCAAGCCTGTGATAAGTTCTCTCGGCCTGAACCCTTAAATACTCTTAGTCTATAAGAAAGAGAGCTACTGACCAAAATAGGCCAGAGGTCCCTCTCAGATTTATTCTCCAAAATAATCCTGTCTTTGATTGATGAGCAGCTTTTCATGTTTCTTTCCTCTTGCTTTAGCTCTTACAATAACTTCCATATTAGTCTACATATTTCTCATGCCTAGTAATTAAATAAAGTAGAACAAGAGCTCCCATATATATATTTTTTTTACATTCTCTTATAAGAGGGAGTCTATCTTACATATAGCCCAGCAATCTGATGATCACCATCCCATCAGGCAAATAGTTTTCTGGCAAACAGACAGGAAACACAATGCTGTTTACAGCTGTCAGACATTGCAGTTCTTTTCTAATTGTCCATGGCTCCTAAATCTCAAATTAATCTAAAATTTGTTGTGAATTCCTTGTAAAGCCTGTTTAAATTTATTACTCAAATCATCCTTTTTAAAAAGTATCAAGAATACCACTTAAACTCGCTCCCCTAATTTGTGTCATGAATCCTTCACCTACTTTTATATAGGCTTTCATTTTTCAAATTTGAACCAGAAATCTAAACATAATTTAAAACCGGGAAGTATTAGTTTTACTTTAAAGAAGTAGAATCATTCAGGTTTACTGCAGTAAAAGTATGCATCCCTTAAAACAAAGCTTTAATTTAAAGAGGTAGGAAAAGGGAGAAAAGTATATGGTGGTGTCTCCTTTTATTCATTGCACAAAATGAGTTCTGCCTTTAGAAGGTGACATTCACATTTTTAAAAATCTACTAATGGCTAGATATTATCAATTCAGCAAACTTTCATAAAATCACCTGGGCCCAAACATCATGCAAATACTTACTATATACATTTCACTGGCATTTTTACCTCTTTGATTTATAAATATCAGAGGTTTTGGATTGCTATGAAGGAAAAGAATGACACATTTTCTTGATAAAGATGGGAGAGATGCAGAATAAAAGGTAGCAATCTTTTTCAGGCTATTGCCTCTAAGATACATTTTATTATAATTTAAAAACAGAAGCCTTTGTCCTGAACTTCCAGTTTTTTCAGGCTGAAACATGTTAAAGGAATCACATTACTACTCAATAAAACCACTTAACATATGACAATAGTTTAAGTAGCCCAATCTAGGACTTGTCTTTGAAAACTATTTGCCACCACAGGAATGAGAGAAAATAACAGAAAAGACAAAAGAAAATATAGCATGCCACTCATTATTCGCTAAAGTGAATTTTGTATTTGTGTATGCCAAAATGAAATGTAAATCTCCAAAATCTCATATAAAATTCTTGCTCTGATTGTAACAGCTCTCAGAACAATTTAGCATAAAGTCATAACTAATGTAAACGTATTTACATATTTGAAATAACATGTCTAAGTAATGCAGATGTTTTGTTCTTCTCAAAAACAATTCTAGGAAATATATGTGACCTTAAAGGTACTAAAATGTCAAACACACAGTACACACATACACCCACAAGCTGAATGAAGCTGGCTGTAATTACCTCCCTCTGTCATTTTCTTTCACAGTAACAGTCATTAGCTTGCCCTGTTCTTTTTGGTACTAACAGGTACCTGCCATGTGGAAAATCTACATATTAAGTTCAATTCATCCCAATATTAAATTTGAAGTAGCTTCACTATATCATGTGTTGTTTCTGAAAGCAGAGCTTAAGTTCACTTAAACATTTCTGAATACCCAAAAAACTTCAAAGTAATGCTTTTCTATAATGTAGATAAATATTTTCAAACATTTTTTGAAGAGTGCTGGAACTTTTAGACTCACATACATTCAAATTCTGATGTATATTTAATGGGACTCAGTTCTGTAGCACCACAGTTTTGTCAAATTCTCTAAAGTATGTGTCAAAATTCCTATTCCCCTTAAACTGATTCAGGATCAGTTTATATGAGTCATTATATCTTAAATTTCAAAGTAATATATAACTTACTTATGGAATTTTTAAAGGCTTGTATTACATATAATGTAGAAAGCTAGATGTACTTGAGCCCAAATTCCTCTAATCAATTATCCCCTCTTATCCTACAGAGGACAGATAAGGAAGAGCTTCATTATATACAGCTGGTGGCTCAGCATAGAATCAATAGTTACTAACACAACATATCCTCGATCTTCACATTTTTGTCTTGCTCCAGGTTGAGTGTTATGCCTTCATGCTTTGCCAGAGTTCCATTAAGTGCCTAAATATAATGAGTTGAATAGTTTCTCCACCAAATCCAGGTCTATTCAGAAACTCAGAATGTGACCTTATTTGGAAATACAGCCTGTTTTAGTCAGGTCTCACGCTGCTAATAGAGACATACCCAAGACTGGGTAAATTATAAATCAAAAGAGGTTTAATGTTCTCATAGTTCCACATGGCTGGGAAGGCCTCACAATCAGAGCAGAAGGCACAGGAGAAGAAGGATTCATCTTACATGGCAGTAGGCAAGTGAGCGTGTGCAGGGGAACTCCCTTTGTAAAACCATCAGATCTTGTGAGACTTATTAACTATCACAATCACAAGAACAGCGCTGGGTAGACCTGACCTTGTGATTCAGTTATCTCCCACAGGGTTCCTCCCAGGACACGTGGAAATTATGACAGCTATAATTCAAAATGACATTTGGCTGGAGATACAGCCACACCATACCAGGGTCTTTGCAAATGCAATTAGTTAATGAGATGATACTTAATTAGGGTGGGTCCCAAATCCTATGACTTGTGTCCTTATAAGAAAAGAAAAAGACACATACTGTAGATGTGTGTGTCACATGAAGGCCATGTGACAGTGGAGGCAGAGATTGGAGTGATGCTTCTACAAGCTGAGAAATGTCAATAATTGCTGGCAATTATCAATAACAAGTGAGGAATGGAAGAGGGTCTTTCAGAGCCTCCAGAAGGAACCAGCATTGGCTATTCAGGAATTACAGACTCTGGCTTCCTGACCCATGAGAGAACACATTTCTGTTGTTTTAATTAACTCAGTTTGTGGTAATTTAATAGGGTAGCCATAGGAAAATTATATACTAGGCTTATTTCATTGTAGTTTAACATATCTCCCTGGAGTTAGCACTATTAATCTTCAAATTTGTATAAACTTTATGATTCCTTTTGCTGATTTTACTAAAGGCACAGGAGGAAACCTAATGAAGCTTAAATTTCGGTCTCTGTGATGCAGCAGGCTTTTGCAAGGCCCTGTCACAGATATTCTTTTTAAAAAATTATTTACTTAATCAAAGAGAAGCCCACAAAACCTTCATTTACTTTTGGCAAAAGAAGTTTCTGGGCACCTATTAGAAGCCCGGTAATGGATTGCTAAATAAATGAATAAATGAATGAATGAATGAATATATTTATATGCTACCTTTCAACTCTAACCAGCTGAAAAGTAATATTTAAAACTAAGGCTAATATCTTTGAACATTCGGGATTCCCATGAACATCATCCTTCATTCCTAGAAAAAAGGCAGGATTTGGACAATGTTCTGTTATTGTTAAGCAACTATAATAGGGTTGGTATGAATCAGCAGTGGCAACATTTAAATTTAAGGTAAACATGCATGTTAAAATATATGCCCCATGAGTTTATTGTAAAAATATTTCAGAAATGCTATAAGGTAATTTATTAGTACTTAAAAGAATTCATCAAGCAATCAATTTTCATCCGGTACAAAATATAATTTGAACAGTATTCCACTTGAAAATACCTGTTGTCTTCCCTCTTTACATTAAGACTCCTAAATTCCTGTGTCAACAAATATATCATATATAGTCAGTTCTCCTTACTCACAGAGGTTATGTTCTACAAAGGTACCACAAATACCAAATTAGCAAATACTGAAGCAATGTTCTTAAGGGAAATGAAGAGTTAGATTCCTGCAAGTCTCTGGTCAAAGCATTTTCATCAATTGACCAATATATAATCTAGTTTTATGTGCTCCTCTTTAATTAGGTCTTAGTTAATCTACATTGTTCATTCATTAAAATTGAATTCAGGGCCAGTAGCATGACTAATCAGGCCTACATCAGCTTACCTAACATACATATTTTCTCCGTAAGGCACATCCTCGTCATCAAGCACTTAACACTACACACTTAAGCACTAACCTTGAGAACCATTATAAGCAGCACCATTATAAACAGCATCAAAAGGAAGGCACAGAAACATGCAGCATGTGTCACTAAACAGACCACAATAAGGACTCCTGTTTACAGTATGAGTGCTGAAATAAGAAGGTGAGTGTCACTTTTAACCTAAGCTGGAAATATGTACATCAGGCAACTCAAATTTTTTGCTGCTTTCACATGTCCATGAATGATCATGAAAGTGCCATAACTATTAATTTTGTGGTTATGCATAAATTTTATGGAGCACTTGAATTTGTAAATATGGAATCTGTGAATGAGAGTCTACTGTATTATGGCTTTTTAGTACATCGAGGCTTTTTTTCCTTGATTATGGCAATAGTGCTTCAACTAGATATCCTAAACAGAATAGTGACTGTACAAATAAACATTTATTTAAAATCAAAAGCCTCTGTAACAATGATCTATTGAAATATGTGCCCTGATGATATTATATGTAAGAAACTTGAACATTATGTAGTACATACAATAATTTTATCAAAGTTCAAAAACCAGGAGACCAGAGAGAGCAAGAAAAATTAGACAAGTTACCATCGTGAACACGGAGGTTAAGTTAGATATTTAAGGATGTGTAATATTCAAACACTAGGGAAATATCAGAAAAGGGCACCCTTGCACTGAGAACATTAGCATAGTCACAGAGTAGGCTGCCAAGAGTGTACTCAGACAGTAAGTTAACCTGCCTGAGTGAAGTAGAAGTTTGTGTAAAAAAAATGAATGATTTCAATTTGTGAACAATAGAAATGGCAGTCTGTATTTGTGCATGAGATTGAAACAGAAGTGTGAAGATTACGTAATTGGCAATAGAGTGTAAAACCCAGAAGAAGGAATGACTTAGTTCCAGTTTGAGACCTAACTCCTAAAAACAAGGAGATATGATGCTATAAGTTTTCATCCAAGCACAGGAGAAGACCTGTGTCTCAGCTCAATATGCAAGTGCAGGGTGCTGAAAATATCTGGGGGAGATTTTAAATGGCACAATGTCTAGAGCATGCTAAACATTTAACAAATGGAAGCCAAATATTCTAATCCCACCACATTGCAAAAAGTAGTCACATTCATCAGAGAAATGCTAGACCTCAAATGTCAATAGTGTCCCAATTGAAAACAACTGAGAGAAAGTGTTTTTAATTAGAAATATATAGGCAGGCTTTGGGGGATCAGGGAATGCCTGGAAATAGTGTATGCTATTATTCCCTCATCTTTCCTATAGAAGCCAGATGCATTTCTCTGACATTAGAATTACTACCTTAAAGCACAATAGTTTTTGGTTGATAGTATACATAGTTCAGTAGTTCTCAAACTTTAGCCTGCTTCTTAATCATGAGGTGGTCTTGTTAAAGTATATATTGCTGGACTCCACCCTAGAGTTTCTGATTCAGTAGTCTATTCAAGGTAAAATGAAGAATTTGCATGTCTAACATGTTTACATATAATGCTCAATACCATTGCTATAGTTGTGGGGGGAAAGCAAAATAAAATACAAAATCGAAGAATGACACCTAGAAATTTTCTCCTTGCCTTTTTCTTTCATGGTTATATGGAATCCAGGTTGAGGGGATGACACTGGAAAAAGTCTAGCAAGATATGGCAATATTTTGGCTTATAAAATCTTTTTGAACCTGATTTATGAATATTATATGTCCAATAAAATTACCTACATTTCATATGGCCAAATGCTCTCTGCCTCCCTTTAGTTAATATCTTTTGCAGTCAGCTGATATTATAATACTCAGCATTCCCTAATCTCTGCCAAAAAGAAGCAATCTCAGAAACTTATTGGTAAATGTTTATTTCTCATTTATGTGGAAATAAACAAATACCACCTGAATGAGAACAAACAAAGGTTACTTATTCAGAGCTTGCTATAGCAAGATTCAGCCACTCTCATGTGCATATACATAGGTTTACAGGCAAAGGCGTAGGAAAGATTTGTAGTATAAATAAGGGAAAGCCCAGCTATGCCTTGACTGGAGGCTATTAGAAAGGGAAGTTGGAGGCATGCTAACTAGAATCGAGCATCATATATGGTTGGTTAGGGGAGGAAGCATATCTGCTTTATTCTCATTGGTCATAAGCTGAAAATAGGAGCAAAAATTAGAGAAAGTGTTAGTTATTGATCAAGCCCTGGCTGTTTGGGGCTGATTGCTACAAAGGATGTAGCTTGGCTTCTTTGGCTGGTTGCTACACACAGGTTGTGAGGAGAGCTCTATTTTTGTATATGATCTGGCTTTTGTTCATTTGTATGTTCAGTCTCTCACCTCCAGTACCTATCAGCATCTGCAGGTCCAGATGTATTGCTGTAGCTCTACTCTAAGCTATAGATAGCGTTTAAGTCCCCTCCTTCCAATTTTTAATGCGAGTTGAGAGATTTTTTTCTGATAACAGAGTGCACAAGAGCAAGAGAACTGTTGAAAAACCACAATATCTCTACAATTTTCTAATCAGGTTGCATTGGTTATGGCTGCTCACCATTCTATTGACCAAAGCAAGTGATGTGATCAAGATTAAAGAAAATTTAAAAATGCACAATTTTTTTTTTTTTTTTTGAGGTGGAGTCTCACTATGTCACCGGGCTGGAGTGCAGTGGTGTGATGTTGGCTCACTGCAGCCTCCGACTCCCTGGTTCAAGCAATTCTCCTGCCTCAGCCTCTCAGCCATGTGCTACTATGCCCACCTAATTTTTGTATTTTTAGTAGAGATGGGGTTTCACCATGCTGGCAAAGATGATCTTTATCTCCTGACCTCCTGATCCGCTATCCTTGGCTTCCCAAAGTCCTGGGATTATAGGCATGAGCCACCATGCCCAGTCTATAATTTCAAACACTATTATTATCTCTCAGAGCACAAAATGCCATGACTGTGCATGGGGAAATGGAGCAGGATGTGGGTTATTAGTATGTGTACACAGAGATGTGTTAATAAAATCTGATTGTGAGGGATGTATTATTTTTACTAAAATTCTAGACCATAGATTATTCACAGGAGTTAATATTTGGTTATTATATCTAAGATTACATACATTTATGCATTTTACATTATGTGTAACTTTACAAAGCTGATGGCTAAAAGAAAATGTAAAACTATTCTAATCTACCATAACTAAAATAGTTGTGCATTCAATTTATTTTGTACTTTACAATATCACAACTATTTCTATTCCTCTTGTAGTGAATTTCTCTGAGAAAAGTAAGGATTAAAAATATATTAACTATAAAATTATAATAACTGTATGTATTGCTAGTAGAATGATTCTAAGGCTTACATTTAACTAACGATTCTAAACCCATTATATACAAGTGTAGATGAGTTTGGTAGTTTTCTTTTTCATTTACAGTATGACTTCAGTGTTAAAGCCATGAATTTAGTATTCATACTAAATGGGAAAGTCTTTCCAGTAAAATTTAAGCACTTTATACTTTTATCTTCTGTATTCTCAGAGCTCCTTGAAGTAAGCTTGATTATCATCCATCTAAAATGAATGCCACTATAAAGAATAATGAGTAGGGAGGTAAAGATACATAGGTATAGGAAAGTCTACAAAATACAGAATAAATAGAAGATCTACTGTCATCTATAGTTTATCTTATATATAATAGGCTTGAAAAGTTCCTCTCCTGGATGGACTGAAATTTCTCTTTTCTCTGTTAACTGTGATTGATATTCAATCAGTTGGAAAGTAAGCTAGTCATTAAAGTGTCTCACCACTTCAAACCCATGCTTCTCTACTCCGGGGTGCTGTGGCTGGAACTCTGCAAACACACATTGCTTTGCCAGGGGATTCTTTGTTATGTTTTGCAAATATTAGAAGCTAAAGGAAACCAGACAGCTGGTGGAGGGCAAAGTCACTGCTTCTTCATGTTTTGCTTCCCATGCCTGTTAGCATCACAAAGTCATTCACACCGATAACTGAAGCTGATTCCACTAATATCAGTAGGCCTCAGTTTCTCATTTGCATCCAGAGTTCTTAGAACCAGCCTCATGAATCAACGTCAGAGATACATGCACAGCTGGTTTTCTTGAAAGTCAGAGCTGCAGCTCCCAAGAACTGATCTCCATATTTCCAGATTCTGATTATCCTAACATATTGTTGTTGATCTACAAGTGTTCACAATGGTGGCTACTTTGCGTAGTTAATATCTCTGTGTTATTTCTATTTTTATAATAGAATTACGAAATAATTCTATTTAATAATTTTTATATACAGTTTCTACTTTAGCATCTGACTCTACCAATAGCCATTTATACAAAATTGTGTTTATTAAATGTTCTCTGTTAAAATAACTGAGGTGGTTCAGATTTCTTTACTGGAGTCTAGCTGATAAAAAGAGAGTTAAATTAAAAATCTTCATTAATTAAAAACAAAAATCAAATGAAATCTTATTTTTAAGTTAAACCTTCTTAACTCTAAGCTAAACCTTAGATTTTATTACTTTGGTTATTTTCTTTACACCTAACAAAGGCATATTTCAAGCAGAAAATAGCAGTTCGTTAACAGTTGGGATGAGAAAGAAAAACAAATAATCTCAAAATGTGAAAAATGCACAGGAAAAAGCAAGCCTTGGCATTCTGTTCTTGAGGTATTTATAGAAATTAAGACACTGTTTACAAAATAGCAACAAAGCCCCAAATGTTTACATAGTTCCTCCAAATGCTAGCAAGCATTGACACTTCCTGCCTTCCCCTACAGATGCTCATACCATTGCCACAAAGCTTTAGCCTTCTGGACAAAATCGTTGGCATTTCTCATACCCTTCATACTTTGCTTCATGTTACTTCCTTTGTGTGAAGCCTCTTTTTACATTTGTCCCTGAGAATAACTCTTCCTCACCTGATAAGGCCAGCTTGGAGAGATGTGTCCCCAGCCCTCCCGTCAGTACTGCTAGGCAGCTTCCTTTGCTAGGCTCCCTGAAGGCATTATTAACATTTTTAAACTAAATCAACATACACACACACACACACACACACACACACACACACACACACACACACATGTTTTATATATATATAATTTATTATAATTACATATTTGGTTATTTGTTTTTATTGTAGTTGAATTCTGCTAGGTTAGGAATCAGGCTTTATCTATGCCCATGACACTGTCCAACAGGTAGCGGGCGTTTATAAAATGCTTTTTGTATGAGAAAATAACTGAATATTAATTTATTTTATGAACATTAGCTAAATATTTTGACAAACTATATGCATTAAAAACCCCACAAAGCAAAGGTACATAAGATTTTCATACTTAGTTAATAGTTCAGGATTCCATTAAGTTATTTTCTTTTTATACAAAGATGTTGTCACCATTTAATAGATGAAATTTGGGTCTAAAGTAATATGCTCAGGGGTAAAAAGACTGACTGAAAAATTAAACAAGAAAGGCAGTGGTTTGTGTGGGTAAGTCTACTGAAATGCATTTTAGATTACTAATTGTATATGTACTAGATATTTGTTATCTTTTTCAAAATGATTTCTGGCTTCATGTGATTTTTCTGTCCAATTCTTCCAGTCTTCAAGCACTACAATATTGTAGATTTGTTGTAGGCTCATTCTGTGAGCAACAGAGATTTTTTCTGAAATACAACCGGAAGTAAATACGATGAAAGGGTCAGTCGAAATAATTATTTTAGAATCCCCCTAAATGCAAGAGAAAGTCTAGATACTTATGCTTTCCAAGATCAGGAAGTTTAAGAATTAGCTGTGCCCAGATATGCTTGTGGTCACATTTCTCAGCACAGATGTGAACTTTCAGAAAATGAAGCACAACAGATGAAATAAACACTATGGGAGATGGAGAAAAAGAGTGAGGTGATGAACGTACCAAAAAGGAAGGCTTCTAAACATACAATTGGGTCACTTGAGTCTCATGATGCCTGAGTCTACCTAGCTCAATTCTAAGACTTTGCTGTTCAGTGATTTTATAAATTTTGGGGGGATTAAGCTAGTTGGAATTTTTTCTGACTTTGACAGTAAGGGTCTTGATCATATATTTTTAAATTATTTCCATAGCATGGTTCTTTAAGAACTTATGAAATTGTTTATATGACTTCACATCCTAGAATATGGTTATTAATTTGGAAAATCCATAATTCAGACTTCACTTCAGATATATTTGTTGTACTGGATCGAGCGTAGAAAGTTAGCACCAAGACAAAAGTATGCCAGATTGCAGGGTCATTTATTTGCTGGCGTCCACAGAGGACTCACGTCTCTCCAACCTGTGGCGTCGAAAGGAGGGTGCCAAGAATTTTTATACCCGAAAAACCACCTTGGGAGTGGGGGTGAGGAGCGGGGATGGGGATGAAAAGGTTTCAGACATTCCAAGGGCCAGGGGATTCTGTAATTCACCTCCTGGGCGGAGACGAGGGTGGGGATCTCCGGACATTCCAAGGGCCAGGGGACTTTTGTCATTCTGTTTGTTACTTCAGTGGTTTACAAAAGTCAAGATAAGCATTTGTTTACACACAGATCTTAGTTATCCTGGGCTGCTTATTTTAGTTATTACCGGTAAGCAAAGGCTAGCAATTCTGGCACAATATCACATATTAAGTAGCCATTATTCACATAACCAACAAATTCTCATAAAATCTAGAACCAAAGAAATCTTAATATCTTGAATAAGTATAATAATTTCATACATTATATCTTGGAGAGATAGATTATTAACTTAAATTTCATGTACCCAGTGAGTTTGAGCTTCTGGCCTCACAGTGTTGACTACAACAATGATGAAGAGAACATATAACATTCTTGCCAACGTTGATTTAAAATCTATATTCATTTTTTTCTGGTTTTGCTAAGTTATTCATTTTTTAATTGACAAAAACTGTATATATTTATAATATACATCAGGTTGTTTTGAAACATGCAGATATTATAATTTAGATATACATTAAGTATGGCTAAATCAAGTTAATTAATACATGCATTACCTTGCATACTTATTGTTTTTTAAATTTAGTTTCTTAACAATTTTCATGTATAAAGTATACTGCTATTAACTATAGTCACCATAATGTACTAACAGATCTTTCAAACATAATCAGCATTCATGTAATTTCTCATCTTAAGAAATACTGAGCAAGCATACACTTTCTTAACGTTTGACAGCTCATCATGTGTTTGCTTACTGCTACTTTTTCCTCTGTGTCTTCTTAATTCTAAGTTAAATAGCACATATTCCTAACTACTCCTGTTGAAATGAAATCCAAAGTATCTGCCATTTTCCTTACTTCTCATGGATGCTCTCTGTTTTCATTACGCCATTTTTCTCCTAAAATGTATTGAATGTGCTTCCTCTAAATTGAAAGCAATTTGCAAAATGTTTTCTACCTAGATTAGCATATAATGAACACATTACTAATCATGACTACGATACAACATAGTTATTGGTGCAGCCAAAGTCTGTGTTATATTTTAAGTGTAATTGAAGAACATTGAGCTGTGGTCAACTAAAAACCACAGATCATTTACACACAAATTGCACCAAACACGGAGCTTTACTAATTCGCATGAAGATGTGGCAAACTAAGCAATTCATCTACTTTATTTGCTTTTGTGCATATTTGGTTATTAAGGAGTACAAATCAAGTAATAAACTATTTAGAACTATCATTTTGAAGATTCTTAGAAGATTATTTTACCAAGACAGTTTAATGTGTTGGCTGAAATAATTAGCATGAACATGTAATGATCAAACAGCTAGTGAACTGCCTTTTCATTCTTAACTGAATTGTGTAGTTGTGTTGAATTAATTAAATGAATTAAATAGGTCAATACTATTGTAGACTCTAAATTTAATATGTATTCTGAAGGTAAATTTTCATTACCACATATTTTATGTTATGTGATTATAAAATTTAAAACTGGTTATTTAATAAATTGTGTAAAATAAGCAAAGTTATGAATTATTACAAGAAATGTGTCAACACTTAAGGAGGGCAATTAGTAAAATATTTAGACACATATGAAGAAAAAATACACAATATATACAACTGTAGGATTACATATTTTTTCAAATAAATTTATAACATGAAAATATTTATATTAAATAGTCTTTAAAATTACAATTTTTAACTAATAGGGTAGGATTTCCTATGGCTTAATAATCAGTCAATTATAAGTTTTTGGCCTATTTTTTAAAAGAATTATTATTTCTAGTTGAACCCAAAGGATTTACAGAATGGGACTTGTAGCTGCCCTGAGAGCCTTTTAGTATGATGATTCCAAAATGTCTTGATAACGTCTAGTGTCTTATTCTAAGTTAGGAAAGTCTTTAGATTCTTTGTTAGCCTGTGGAATCTGAACGTGATAAATACCTACTGACTTCATGCCTGTGTGCAGTGCACTCCATCGTACTTTGTAATCTTAATGTATATCCCATCCCTGGAGATGGATGAGGCACAGCTGGGACAGCTGAGCTGGTCTCTGGCACAACACCCAGATCCATTTCGGTGCTGTATTTTAGCAGCTTAATTTATGCCAGCTTGGACCTGGATGGTAGCAGTGGAGCATCCATATAGCATCAAATGTTCTTAATATCTCACACCTAATATCTACAAGAGTGATTCTCTCATAGTCATACCTGTTTGACACCAGGAAAATGTTTCTGATTATGCAGCCATGTCTCCTGATTATGTTGATTTTGTTCTTTCCTTTAAGAACTTTTGTCATTTAAACCATATTTGATTTATTGCCATGAGATCTATATTTATTACCAATATGCTTATCATGGAAATTTTTCCATTTAGTAGGCATGCATTTGTACATTAAAAGGTGCAGTGTGCAAGAGAAGGGAGAAGGGAGATCTTCGTTTCTCCTAAAAGTCTCAATTAATAACTCTAGCATGCAGAGATGGCAAGTTATGAAATAATATATTTTCTTGTCATTCTTTTAGATTTTATTTTCTATTTAAATTAGTATTTGTGTTAGAAAAAGAATGGGAATTTCTGTTATTATATGCCAGATGATAGGGGAAATTTTTTTAAGTGAATTAATAAAAGGATCCAAAATATATCATACTTGAAGAACCAAGACCCTTTTAATCCCAGAATATTCTGTGCTATTTGAAGTGCACTCATATAAGTTCTAGTCTAGTAAATAAGTTATATCCTTCCTAAATAATTATGTATCATTTTAATAATTCTAAATAAATATTTCCCAAGGAAAAGTAAAAAATACTTAGATCAAGTAAGCAACCATTGGAGGTAAGAGGTGTGGCTTCCTAAACATGCCATCCAGCCGAGACTCTGACTGATATAGAATCTGTTTCTGGATACCTAGGCTTGCTTTTTTTAATAATAAGCAATGGATCGATGAATATAATACTTGGGAATACATTGTTATATTATTCAAACCGCTGACCTTTCTATGGTTTTCTGGCTTCCTAAACGTGTTTCTGTCTGAGGCCAGCCTCATCACTTTTAATCTTATTTCCTTCTTTTTAAATATATTGGTCCTAATAGATTTATATTTCATTTATGATCAAAATTCATATATTCACTAGGTGGTTTTTATAAGTGAATCACTTAATTTTATGTTGTACTTGGCAATCCTGTTTTCATAATTTATCATCTCTTCACAATGGTAATACAAATTGAAAATTATCTTTTAATTATATATTTGATTATTGACTTTGTTCAACTTTCTTCTTCAGGATAACTAATATTTTAAACTTTGTACCTCTGTTCTCTTTCTTATATCTCTATCATCTTTTTTTTAATCTTTTTTACTTCTTATTTTTCTCCATTTTTGACTTTTGATGACATTTCTGTTTTAATTCTTCTACGGTAAATAATAATTACACTATTCATTTGTAGTTTTCTTATTCTTCCTTATTTCATCTATCTTCATTTTCATTTCCATCTCTTTTTACCAGCACTTTCTCCAATTCAATTGTCCTCCATCTCTTCTATCATCTCTCTTAAGTGAATCCAAGCCTTAATGCTGTCCGACAACACAAAGTAAATGCGTTCTGAATTTTTTCTTTAGTCAGTCCTTTCAAGAGTTTATTCATCTCCAACATGACTCTCCTTTACTAATAAATTATCTTGAAAGTTCTCACTTTTATTTATTTTCAATATACTAATACTTCAACCAGAAATATCAGTTCTAGTCATATTTTTGTCTATAAACAAGCAGGGATTCCTTGTTTCTCTTTGTGTATTTTGATATCAGAAAGTACTCCTTAAGTAAATTCCCTGGAAGACTTGTAGACACATATAACTCATCACCAAATTTCAAATAGCAGCAGTCATTATTCAACATTGTGTGGCCAGATGATTAAGGAATGTGTTGTTTCCACTTTGTGGTTATCTTAAACACTCTGAATTTATTCTATTAAACAGAAAGGGAAGGAGATCGAATATGAATAATAAGGAGGAATACCCAGGGAAGAGCTTCCCCATGATTTTCCTTACCTATGTTCTCTGTACTACTTAATTGGCATGTCCTATGTAAACTTCCAAGACCTGTCCATTCCTACCCCAGATCTATATAGTATTTCTGGGAACTACTATCTAAAAGGGACAGGGAAAAATATTATGGTTGCGTAAAAAGGCAGAAAAAATGCTGGATCATAGATACAGGTTCTCAGCAGTTAAATGGCACATTTCTTGTTGGTATAGATCAGGAGTGCCTTACTTTTACTGATATGTTTGATCTGGTTTGCATAGTCCTTTAAGCTAATTTTTTTGTTTTTGTTTTTTTAACATTTTGAGTTACTTTAGACAGTCCATGTCCTCATTTTCTATATAAGCCCAACTTCCCCTATCGATGAGAATAAAGTCTGATTTGTATGTTTCTGTTGTCTGCAGCCTCTGGTGGGTATTTGAATTAAAAATCGCAGGACAGACATCAAATTTACAGGACAGGGCCAGCAAACTTTATTATGCTCTCTCTGGAGGGTCAGCATGGTGCATTCATTTGAATAAATTTTGGTCTTGTTAGTGAATGTTTCTCCCAAATTTTAGTGATAGTGTAGTTTTTAGTATTAGTGTTCAATATAATAAAATTTTGTCTTATGCTGCACTATCCTTAGATATTTTAGTTTGAAAATAAAATAATTAAATCACAAAATTGAAAACAATTCAATTTCTAGAAATTTCCTTCCAGGTAAATTTAATCCATTCTCCTTGATTGTAGATTTATTTCAAGAGTTTCAAATTGCTTTCCTAGGTTATATCGATATTTATGTTAGACCTCAATCTAGAGATAATATTCTTTCCACACTCTGCACACGTCAAGTGTTTCATATTGAACTTGTTATTTTGCCAATCTTGTTCAACTTTTAAGATACTTTTTACATTTATTATTTTCCCCCTAAGGGCATTCATGAAAGTCATCATGTGAAAATTCATGTAATTCTAATAAAATAAAAACAATTTTAGACGATCTTATTTTAAATTTTATTTCTGAAGCACTGTTGCTAGCCAGTTATTCTACTTTTTTAAAAAAGCTAAAGTGCCTTAGGTTGTTCAATAGTAGATGATCTCTTAAATTTTCTAGTTAAAATATCCAGAATATTTTTTGTCAACTTACATAGGTAAACTTGATAGGTGTTCATATTTCTTATGATATTTAACTTACTAATTTGGGTATATATATATATATATATATATGTAAAATTTTAATTAACACAATTTTTAAAAGAAAATTATACTGATGAAAATACAAATAAACATGTGTCAAAGAGGTAGTAAAATGCTACAACCTGTTCAAAGATCATCCCAGAAGCTGGGGTATTTACAGTCAAAGGAAAAGATTGCTATATTAGATTAAAAATGGTTGATATCCAAAAATGTTATAATTATCTGGTTTGTGTGTTACACTGGATGGAAATTATTTTGTAGCTCTACCATACAAAGTCTACAAGTTCACAATTAACCTATTTCTAGAGCCTTTAATCAATATTAAATAGTGCATTGAAATACATTTCTTAATGTTTTTGCGGCTTTTCAATTCGTATAAGACTGAAGAATGTACTGACTACCTTTCAAGTCTTATTTACAAATTTTGTTTAATGTTTTCTGACATAGCAATTTTAAATTTTAGTTTTCCACTTATATTTCATAAAGCAGTTTATCTTATATGAACAATTTTATTTCAGTCAATGTCTTCATAATTATCAGGACAGCTTGTGTGGTATGAAACACATTTCCTTAAATCACATCATCATTATTTCTCATTTGTTTTCAGTGAAAAGCATTTTGAATCTATTATTGTTGTTGTTGTTGTCCCTTAGCAGAAAGATCCTCTTCTTATTTGTGATCTCCAAAACTTAACCATTTGCTTTATCATATTAAGTAATCTACAAAAAAGTTTATTTGGAGCACCAACATTTGAATTTCTGAAGTCAAAGTCAAGAATAAATCAATCTGTATTAATTCAATTTCTTTACTCTTCATAATTTTTCTAATGACTGTCTTGTATTTTCTCTGTAAGCATTCAAAGTTAGCATCAATCAAAGACATTTTATGCTAACGTGTATTCCCAACACATCTTTATTAAGGACAATAAAATAATTGAGATATTGTCCCCATAAAATAAAAATACAGAAATGAAAAGATCATTAAAAGCCATTCTCAAGCATTAAGAGAGTTCATTTGGGGGTCAAATAATAATTTCCATTAATTTGTGCATTAGTGAAATTTTTTCAACTAATCTTTTTTGATTGAGCACTTTATTGGTAATGTCTATTACTCCCCCTGTCCACCAGAAATAAGAAGGACATTTTTGATGCTCTCAAGAGTAATTGTTAAGTTCATTTATGGGCTTTACTAGTATGTGAATTATACTTTATCATTAAAGCCAGTGTCATTTGTTTAAACTTTGTTTACTGTTTAATCACTTCCTTTAGAATATATAGTTGCAAATTATCTATTTACAAGATCACAAAGTGTTTGTCTTTTATCTTTGAGGGTTTTGTCTTATGTTCAACATTTTAACACAGTACAGTAGTGAAAAATTCAGTGATGTATATTCAAATAACATGCCTATTTATTAGGATCAATGTTTACAAAAGAGATCCTAGAATTAGGAGATACCCTGGTTTACTAAATAGATATCTGGTAAATTTTCCATAATTTTAAAGACGATGTTGATATTTTATATTGTATGAAAATATCCATTGATTATTAATCATGGTGCTAATAAGTACTACATCTCTTAAATCTACACACACCCTAAGATAATGATAATTTTACATAAATAGTATTTTGAATGACAATAATGGATACGAAGATTTGGAGACTATCCCTGGACTATCTATTATACCCATCCTTTCTTCTTTTTACCTCTTATCACTCTTACACCCTTTCAGTTACTGGATTGTGAAAGATGATAAGACCAAACTTCTAAATACATACAACAATTGGTAGATTCAAGAAAAAAGACAGCTAGCTATTAATAGTTTACTCCAGGAGTCAGAACCTACAATAAGGGACTCCTAATATTCCATTGTAATTTTTTATTTACAGTTAGATGTATGCTTTATTTCTGCTATTTGCTAAAGCTTATAAATTATAAACTTTGAATAAAGTTAGAAAAGGAACTGGACTTCTCTGTAGCTCATTAATTCCATTCCAAGTTACTTATAGGCAGGATTTAAATAAACTTTATTGTCAGTAGTATCCTCACCAGTTTTAGGTGACAACTGAAAGCCTAACAGCCATGGTTTATCTCATTACAATTTCCTGTTTTGTCCCAGATTTATATATCTTTGCAAATGAGCCTAGCTGTATGCCCACTACTATTTTACAAAGCCCTATTATTACTCTGATTTTGTTGTTTCAGTTTCCAGACAACCAGTAATATGGCTAACACATTCACATGCTAATATGGCCTCAAGGACATATCTGAATTTAAAGTCAAGTAATCAAACTACAAAACAAAATTTTCTTTTCTTCTAAAAGGTGGTTCCTTATTTATACCAGGCTTCATAATCAAATGTCTATTGCATTAATCAGGGATAGTCTCTAAGATATGAAAGATCAGATTTCAAAAAATTTCTTACTCTCATCCTAGACACCAAAGAAATGTTTAGATTCCATGGTGTAAACCGCACATTAATGTATCTTCAATTAACACTTTGAGAACTACCTACAACTGATTCTCAAAGTGAGGGCACAAATTCTTTGAGAAATTAGAGATTTTAATTATTTTTTCCCCTGCAGCATGCCTTCATCTCTGTCTTTGCAACTATGTCTCTCTCTCTAGAGACTGAGAATGACCCAATGCCATTTCATTCAAAGTTTTTCTTCATGGAAGTCTCAACATATGGTTAATTTCTGAGTTTGAGTGATTTCCATTTGTTTTTGGTGGTGGTGTTGTTTTCAATGCTTTACATTTTCTTAAGGGAATATGTGCATGTCTAAGATACTGCAGTACTCTGGCATGGAATAATAAGAAAAGGAAGCAATAAGGATAAAATGTGCTTACAGAAGAAACAGAAAACTTTTCCTCCCAAGAAAAAGAAATTGAGATAGTCTCATATTTGTATATAAATGTGAACACAGCACTGTGATTAATTTAATATATAAAAGCAATTGAGGAAAGTTTTGAATATGCAAATAGGAGAAACAGAAAATTTTATACATGGGCAAAAGAGACATTTGGGTTTTCTTTCAGTGGCATGCCAGCTGTTGCCTAGGAGACTCTAGGAATCACCTGGTGCTATGGGGTGTGTGCCTTTTAATGTCTTTGACTAAGCTGTTAATAGAAGTTAACTTGCAGAAAACTGAGAGTTATGCAAATTCTTCATGGTCATAGCAATGAAATGAATCTAAATCAATGCTGATGCAAATAAATGTTAGCTGATACAGCAGCAGCCCCCAGCCTTTTTGGTACCAGTCACCAGTTTTGTGGAAGACAATGTTCCCAGAGACAGGGGGCAGGGGTTTCAGGATGATTCAAGCAAGTTAAATTTATTGTGTACTTTATTTCTATTATTAATGTAATATAATGAAATAATTATACAACTCTCCATATTGTAGAATTAGTGGGAGGCCTGAGCTTGTTTTTCTATAACCAGAAGGTCCCATCTGGGGGTGATGGGAGACAGAGACAGATCATAAGGCATTAGATTTTCATAAGCTGTGTGGAACCTAGCTCCCTCCCATGTGCAACTCACAACAGGGTTGTGCTCCTATGAGAATCTAATGCCACTGCTGATCTGACAGGAGGCAGAGCTCAGGTGGTAATATGAGTGATGGGAGACGGCTGTAAAAACAGATGAAGCTTCACTCATTCACCCTCTGTTCACCTTCTGCTGTACAGTCCATGGTCCAGGGATTAGAAACACCTGAGGTAGAGAATGTAAATCTCTGAAATTCAAAGCTTTATTTTACTGATTTTAAACTCTTTCTGGTTCCCACACTAATTAGGGTTCAAAACTGACATATGCTTATTTTATATTTTTACAAGAAGAATGGTTTTAACTTTTAATGAACTCAACTTTTACTAAATAATTATAATAATTTTGTTTAGAGAATAAAATAAAAATTAAGAAAATTTCTGTTTAGCCCCTAATATGAAAAAGTTACTATTTGCCAGATCTTGTTACTCTAGACAGTCTAAGTCATGCTTATAAACAAATTATGTTTAAAAAGTCGTGCCGGGTGTGGTGGCTCAAGCCTGTAATCCTAGCACTTTGGGAGGCTGAGGCAGGCGGATCATGAGGTCAAGAGATCGAGACCATCCTGGCCAACATGGTGAAACCCTGCCTCTACTAAAAATACAAAAATTAGCTGGGCATGGTGGCGTGTGCCTGCAGTCCCAGCTACTCAGGAGGTTGAGGCAGGAGAATTGCTTGAACCCGGGAGGCGGAGGTTGCAGTGAATCGAGATTGTGCCACTGCACTCCAGCCTAGCTCCTGGCGACAGAGTGAGACTCTGTCTCAAAAAAAAAAAAAAAAAAAAAAAAAAAAAAAGTCGTGGCTTTAATGAATCAAGTATGTTATATTTTAACTCAAGTTATTGTCTATATTGGAAGCAGAACTTCATTTTATTTTGCCTTAGGAATATCCTTTCATCCAATTTCATTTTATCCTAGTTCATGCTCTCGCGGTTTTCATTGCTGTGGTAGATCTGTGTCTACTTGTGTTGAAAGGGCCTGTCCAAGAAGGATGAACAGTGAGTGACAGTGTCAGAGGACACCAGGAACGTTGTGCAGTATGGATTGATTCCAAATCAAATTGGCCTAGCAGATCCTAATATAAACTGCATATTGTACTGTTCTTACAGGTTTCTTTAAGGCTGAGTAAACACAACTTAAAATGATGAAAGGAGCAATCTTTTGTGTAAAGTGGAAAGGGACTATAGGAAAGGATGAAATGCTGGCAGGTGGTCAGCAGTAACTCCCGGACAAGGTAAATATGGGTGGCTGAACCTGCATGAGACGTTCCTCTGACAAATGGAGAACAGAAGCCTGCTCAGAATACTGTTGGTGCCTAGGCAGATATAACAGAGAGAGAGGAAATTTCAAACGGAAGCCTCAGGTTTTCTCGAGGCAGGCATATTTGGACTTTATTTTTGTGCATCTTTTGTTTCCATTAACTGCTCAGGACTAAAGGACAATCCTTGAGATTTTAACAATGACCTGAGATATCTCCTATTATATGTGCAGAGACCCACAGTGGGAAAAGATTCCTAGGCCTGTGATTTAAATCAAATAGTTTTTATTAAAAACTTTCTCCAATTACTAATAGCTTTCCCTAAAGTTGCTTTTCTTATCCACTATCAAAGTTCCTAACTGTAGCAGCAGCTGAAGTTTAACATAAAAATTGCTTTGTTGAGTTTTTTCCTTTCTCTTTCACTCTTATATTTGAGCAGCATGAACAAAGCTTTACAATTTTCAAAATATGTATTGATGGATCCTGGCAGTATTTACCTGAGGCATAAGAATAAGAATGTGCACGGAATAAAATAATTTAAGAAATTCAACATTGTAGGCTAATGTATGAAGCTATGTAGTATTTTTCTTCATGAATCTACTTCTTTAAATATTGTCTGTGAAAATATAAAATAAGAGAAAGCTTGTTTACATATAGTGTTTTCCTTAAATAAATTATCATTTTGGAAGAATTTTTATATTTAAATGTAGATACCCTAAGAAAGCATTTATCTTGGTTCCACTAATTAAACAAATTAAATTGCATATAATGGGTAAGATATTGTGAACGAAATTCTTTGGTGAGCTGCCTCATGTTTTATTTGGAATACCTTTCATTGTAGTTTTCATGTTAATACCTGGCAAAAGGTTTTTGTGATTCAAAAACAACAAATATTATTTGTCATTTACAATCAGATTATTCATCTATCCACTTAGTGAGCTCTACTTTGGTCCAGGCATTTTTGTTCTGCTTGTGGGACAGGGCAAAGGTAAAAATGGGATTAGAAAACCATGTAGTCTAGGCCGGGCAAGGCGGCTCACACATGTAATCTCAGTATTTTGGCAGGCCAAGGCAGGCAGATTGCTTGAACTTAGGAGTTCAAGACCATCTTGGGCAATATGGTGGAACCCCATCTCTGCAAAAAATACAAAAAATTAGTGAAGTGTAGTGTCACATGCATATAGTCCCAGCTGCTCTACACAGGAAGCTGAGAGGTAGGAGAATCCCTTGAGCCCAGGAGGTCAAGGCTGCAGTGAGCAGAGATCACCCCACTGTACTTCAGCCTGAGTGACAGAGTGGGACTGCCTCAAAAAACAAAAAAAGGAAAGAAAAAGGAAAACATGAACTCTAGATATCATTGGTAGAGACAGGCATATAAGCCCTAACTACTTTTCAAATTCTACTATGATTTGTACATTAGAAGAATGGAAAGCAGTGTACTGTGAGACCACAAAGAAGGAAGAAGTTAATAGCAACAAGGATAACTTATAAAGACTTCAAGAAGTAAGAGGAAACTTACCTGAGCTCTAAAGATAGGTTTAATTTTATTGAGCAGAGGTGTAAGGAGGGAGGGTGAGTGGGCACTAGCCAGGAAGAGGTACACAACAGAGAAAGAGCTATAACCATACACAAGGAGTAGAGAGACTACTAAGAATTTCAGGATGACTGGATGGTTTCATATTTATATTGTACATATGAAATGTACATACAGAATATATATTGTACATATGAAATGTATGGGTGGGATAGGTGGCTGAATGGTTTGATTGCTGAGAACATTGCATGCCAAAATAAGGAATACTGATAAAATGAGACCACAGTGTGGAGCCACTGAAATTGTTGGTCCATTGTGAAGTGATGTAAGAGAGCCTTACATTTGCATAATTAAGAGGTTTATGAAAATGGTATTATTCTCACAAAAGTGAATGACTAGTTTAATAACTCAAAAACAGTAAATGACAAAGCTGGTAGTACAACCTAAATCTTGCCTGTACCTCAGTTCAATTCTGTCACAGTTACATATAAATTGTGAAAGTTTTCTTAAATATCAGGCATATTATTTTGGTTGGCATTTTTATCTTCCAAAGAATGTTAAAAAAGATTTTCCAGAATAAATGCCAAATAATCATTTTTAAATGTATTGCTCCAAAGATATTCAATGAAGTATTAATTTCAAGTTTTTGCATATAATACTGTAACAGAAATATTGAATATTACTGACAAGTATGTTAAGACAAATAATAAAATCCATTTTAACTATTTTAAAAAGATTCTCAATTATGTAGAAAGAAAGGTTATTTTTTAAAGCATGGAACTCAGTATCCAAATTAATTATTGAAAAAATTTTTAAACTAATAGTATGTATTTAGAATATATTTTCTGTATTTTAAACATTGTACTCTAGATCATTATATTTCAATACTAAAAAGGTAACTCCTGTAGCGAAAACTATACATTTTATACACAAAAATATGTAAACATATGTTTTAGTTTTACATTTTATGTGGGGCTCAAAGATGTCCTAAAAGAGGCATCTCTTAAAATGTCTTAAGCATTTCCATTTGTCTACAAAGTCTAGATTAAAAAAAAAAAAAAAAAAGAATGAAAACCCCTCAAGCCAGAGTTTATGACTCTTTATGTCACACTGAAAAGTCAAGTGAACTAGAGATTTGAACCATGGAAATATGTGCCCCTACTATAAAATGGTCAGTATTATGAAAACTGCCATTATATTTTTATGATGCTATTTGACCTCTACATAGGTACTTTCATTATCTGACAATAATATTCAATTTGCAAAACCAGCCCCAGTCATTTGAAAGCGCTCAGCATGAGGGAAAGCGTTAGGCATTTTGTATTGGTTTTTATAGAGGGCCTGGTAGTGACCAGACTGGTACCTTCCATTTTTCTCTTTTAACAGTGGGGTTGCTGATCTCACAAATCATATTTCGGTTGGAAATGAAAGGTGCACCGCTGCCAGCATTTTGTTAGAAATAATGACACACTTTACTACCTGTAAGTGCTGACTGAGTGCTTCTGCCTTTTCTTCCCAAGGTGACTGTAACACAGATTGATGAAAGATTCTGCAGGACGACAAAGGTTAAAGATGCAGACCCGGAGCTAGAAGCCAGCGCTGACACTGATGGAGTAGACAGCGATGAGAATGCCCACATTATTGTCCTATCCTCTGATAACCAATGTAATATGAAAACCGACTACAGAAGAAAGGAACAAATTAAATCCATTAATCAAGCATATCTCTGCTAAACAGTTGTTCGAAACTGATGAACAAATGAAAAATTTACTGTTTGTTTTCATGCTTGCAAGGATTGGGGAAGAAAATTAATTATAAGATACTGGCCATACTATTAGTTAAGTTTTTCTTGAGGAAACCATTGCTTTGTCAAAGGACAAATGAACCTCATTAGGGAGATTAGTTTCAGCTGGTAGTTTTGCATTAGTACAAACTAATAATACACACTTCAAAAGATACCCAGAGTAAAATTATGAAAATTGAAATCCATTTGTTACTTCTTAATTTACTAACTGTTGGAAAATGACCACTCTATTACTTGTCGTAGAACCAGAAGGAAGTCAAACTTTGCCCACCTTGCACCCAAGTGCCTGAAAGAGAACTGCTTCAGTGTGGGCTTTGTGTGTGCTGTGATGATAAACTTAAGGCATTCAGGGGTTATAACTTGGCCACAGCATTTTACTCTTATGTTGAAGCATGTCATGCAGAGCTCCATGAGAAATGCGATTTTTGATAAACTCCTTTGAAATACTTTTCTTTTCAAAATGTTTTAAGTGACCTGGACAAATAGCAAGCTGACATCTGATATTCTGAAATTCCCCTTAAATCTAGATGTCTAGACGGTGCAAAAAAAGAGAAAACGCTACTTTTGCTATCAATCCTGTATGGCCAGTGTACTGAGCCTCCTAAGCTGGCCTCAGTGAGTGCAGTGCAGTTTCAATGTTCATTTAATCCTTGGCCTTTCTGTCAAGGCAGCTTAGAGCAGGGCCAATCACTACTCTGAGTGAGGAGAATGCTTGGCGGCAGACACCTGTCTTCTAAAACCTGGAGTGAGACCAGGCTAATTCCAAAGAGTGTATAAATCAGCTGTGAAATAATCATGACTTTTTTGGATTCTACTGACCTGGGCTGGATTCAGACTGCTCACCCAGAAAAGAAAGACTTCACACATCCCATTACCAAACCTTTGAGGCATTGAAGATATCCCCATCCAATTCTGACTTGCTTTCCTTTACAGCAGTCTTGCTCTTTTTTATGGGAATGCAAACCAAATTGACATTTACTTACTGCTTTTGTTTGGTTTGTGGATCCAAGTTCTCTAATTTAACAGTAGCTTTCCAGGCACAGTGTTTGAATGAATCAGGTCAAATGACCTTAAACTTCACTTTTTCCATGCTTAACCTCTGTTACTGAGAAATGATGGGGGTAGAGTTTTAAAGTACTCTTGTAAATATAAAACTAAAAGTTTTTCTCTAGACATAAAGTCTCATGATATTTTTAAAAGCCGGGCATTATTTTTTTTTCAGGAAAATTAAGTCAGTCTATAATAGTGATTTCCACTGTTTACCCTGTTGCCCTGGAGTGAGTAGGAACTTTCAGAAATAGCTAAGTGTTTTCTTTTTCCAAAATAAGAAATTTTTGTGTGCCACGTTGAAAGAAAAACACAGGTTGTGTAGGACTGAGAAGTTAGATAATATAGGGGCTCTTTTAATGAAAAAAAAAATACAAATTTTCAAATATTAAATGGGTATCTTCATTTGAGTTTTCCAAAAGCAAATTCCAGGAGAAGAATATGGGCACAATTTGCTTATATGAGAAGTGATTCCAGAAGCACCACAAAATCATGAAGTGGTGACATGAAAAACGAATAAAGCCATTAAAAGGGTCATACACAATAGGGGATCCGACTCTGAGCAATTGGGGCTCCCTTGCGCTGTGGGGCCCTCTGGAAGACATTTTAAATCACACTTCAGGATGCCACACCAAGAGGCAAACGCTGGGGTGTATACTACTCCTATTCCTAACACACTGAGGATTGTTTCAGGGGTAGTAATTTCCCAGCATTTCTAGCCTTCCCTGTCTTTGCATATGTTCATGGGCAGTGTATATTTACGCAGCAAGAGAAAATCCTGAGGAAGGGAGAGGCTTAGGTGGAAGCCATAGACATGTGCAGGAACCGACCAGCAAAGCCCCAGTTGAGCTCCAGTGTAAGCATGAGGAGGAGAACAATACTAGAAAGGTGTGACAACTTCTCCATTAAAACTGAATATTTAATTAAATAAATCACAATAAATAACAAATTTTAGAAGATGACAAATATGGTCATTTCATACTAACCAACTTGAAGGTCAGTAGGACAGAGAAGAAGTCAGGAGAAGCGTGATAACACTTAGTATAAGCCTAAATGACTGCTGCCAAAGAATCTTATTGTTGCAATAGCAAAATAATACAAATAATAATAATAATACCATACGAACACAGTGCTACTGTCTTTCTCAGTGTCTCAGAAGAGATCTGTGTGTGAGCCCCTGAGACCTGGGCTTAAGAAACTTCTTGGTAAATTTCCATGGCTACTATCATGCTTCATGATGTTAGTATTACACATACTAATATCCCATGTATATGTAGCTATGAAATTAAGTTGAATATCATCTGTCAAAGCATTTCTGAACAACAAAAATAAAAGCAATGAAAATTGGAAAAATTACCTAAAACAGTTATTTTAATATATGCATATATTTATGATAATTGATAAACCACAATTATTTACATCCTGGTTACTATTACCCCAGACACCACTGACATTTTGAACTAAAAAGTCCTTTGGTGGGAAACAGAGGAGCTGTTTTGTGCATTTTAGGGTCTTTACAAATATTAAACAGATGTCTTAGTTTGAGTTTTCCAAAAAACAAACTCCAAAAGGAGAATATGGGCACAGTTTGCTTCTATGAGAAGTGATTCCAGAAGCACAATAAATCCATGAAGTGGCGACATGGAGAAGGAAGAAAGCCCACAAAAGGGTCATAAACAATAGGGAATACTATTTTGATCAAAGTATCCCTGGCCTCTACCCACTAGATACTGAAACATATACCAGTGCTACTAGATACACATCTTCCCTAGTTTAAGAAATAAAAGAAAGTCTCCAAACATTAACAAATGTAAATAACAAATAAACAAACAGCTCCTGTTAGAACCACCAATTTAAAAGACAGAAAAAGTTGCACACCAGAGCTCTGGCAAACAAAAACTTTCTGAGATCATTTTACATGCAGTTCATTGGCTTATTCACCTTGTATCTCCCTGTATGCTACTTATGGATTTTAAAAAATTCTCTAATTCAGTCTTTGTAATATTCAGACAAGAATATTATTGTGTAAATGAGAAAATATTCTTAATGACTAAACCACAAAATATTGTTAAGGATACCAAGAAATGAAGATACTTGAAGGCGCTACCTATCATTAAAGTATGAAGCAAGTTAAACAGGTCAAGGGAAGATGAACAGCATTTATTCTACAAACATGTCTTGAGAAATATGAGCAAGTGCACAGTTACAACCAGAGGCCCCATTGGTCCCTTGCTCACAGATAAAAGCCTGATATTTTATTCTTCACAAACTGGTGCTTAACCTGATATTTAAAGTTCTTCACAAACTGGCCCAATTTTAGTTATTTTTGGTAGCTGTCATTCCCAATTTTATCTGACACTACCCTCTTCACATAATCTATATTCCAATCTAACTAAATTACTCTGTTCAATTAGTTGGGTCTACAAGTAAGAAAGAAAATCAGGAATAGATATGTAGATATAAAAGTAATCCACAAGAGATAGTAAATTATTTAGATTAAATAAATCAATTATGTTGAATAAAATGATTCTTTTCAAAAAATTATTCACAAAACACATCTGAATATATTCTGATATATGCAGTAATAATATCAGATATGTGATTTATTGGAATTTATTTACAAGTTGAGGTCCCGACTCTCTGGCTAGCTTTGTGAATTTCACTGTTCATTTAATGACAAGCTGTATGGCATAGGAAAGGACTTAATTCTTCTATACCACAGCTTGCTTGAATTTTAAATAAAGATGATGATAAAATGTATGTTTGTTAAGGAAATAATTGACATAATGTGCTCAGTACAAGTGTCGGCATATTATAAGCATCAATAAACCCTCCAGCCTATTATCATTAAAATATTAATACATATTATCTGAGCATCACTACCATGTTTTTCTGGAAAATGGAACTATAAATACATTGAAATCCTCACAAAGGTATTACAAATCTCAGATGATCTACCCTATGTAAAAGTGCTGGTAAGTGGAAAGTGCTACCTAAGTAGAAAATATTATATTTTATTTAAAGTGCTACCTAATTGAAAATATTATGTTTTATTAGAGTAGTTTGTATTTCCATCTGGAGTTGTTCAATGAGTCAAACTGTTTTCCTCTTCTACTCTGAAGTGTTTGGCATGGAAATTAGATTTTCAGCTATAGGTTTTACTGAAACATCATTTATTGGAAGGGTATCAAGGTAACTCAGATTTGAAGGAAATTCTGAAGGAACCAGGGCTCCTCTGGGAGCCTCTTTGAGTATAAACCAGCTATTTAATCTGGCATACACTCTCACCATCTTTTTCCATCTCATCTCTGCTTTTTAGAGTGGTCACCTTCATTCATTTAGATTTTTTCTTAGAGGCATGGAAACTGGTGTCTCTGAGACTACATTGTCCTGATCCGGCAACTGAGAGTAAAGGAGATTTCCCTGTGAACTGTGCTTGTAAAATTCTAGGTGAAAGAGTTTTACTGTGTCTTTATCACATTACTATTCTTGTAATGATCCATTCCTCCAGTAATACTGTATAAAGATCTAATAATTTCCAGGTCATTTTTTCAGCTTCGGTATATAGAAGTGAGCAAGGAAAAATCTCTTTCTTTGTCTATTTTAAATTATAATGTGTGAAGTAGAGAACGATCAAGGAGAAAAGGAAAAAGAAAAGTTAAGTGGAAGTACAGTGAGGAACTTAATACAAAATAGTGTGACATGAAGAGATGGAGTTGAAAGCAGGATGCTTTTAGATTTCCAGAAGAATGGAAGCACTAGGATGGGCCACTCCAGTTAGGGTTTTCTGAAAGAGAATGATTCAGAAATATAAAGTTGTAGTGAAGAAAAAACAGTTCTTTCAAAGGAAAGGCTGTGGCTATCTCCCAATTTGTAATCCCTAAAGACATGATATTGAGAGTTAAGGTGTGTCTCTGCGTCCCCACTTAAATCTCATGCCAAATTTTAATCCTTATGTATCAGGGGAGGGACTTGGTGAGGAGTGATTGAATCATGTGGGT
Organism: Cebus imitator; assembly: GCF_001604975.1. Lineage (NCBI taxonomy): Eukaryota > Metazoa > Chordata > Mammalia > Primates > Cebidae > Cebus > Cebus imitator. Next base: position 12,436,405 of record NW_016107322.1, read on the forward strand.
GGATTTCCTCCTTGCTGTTTTTGTGATAGTTAATGGGTTCTCACAAGATCTGATGGTTTAAAACAGTGTGGCACTTCTCCCTTCTTTCTCTCTCTCCTTCTCTGCCATGGTAAGATGTGCCTGTTTCTCCTTCACCTTCTCCCACGATTGTAAGTTTCCTGAGACCTCCCAGTCACACTTCCTGTTAAACCTGCAGAACAGTGAGTCCTCTTTTCTTCATAAATTACCCAGTTTCAGGTAGTTCTTCATAGCAGTGTGAAAATGGAATAATACATTGAGTAAACACAACACGGATGTCTACTACATTCTCTCCTGTTTTATTTTAACTACCCTAGCTTTAAAATTACATAAAATCAGGCTGGGCGTGGTGGCTCATGCCTGTAATCTCAGCACTTTGGGAGGACAAGGGGGATGATCATTTGAGGCCAGGTGTTCGAGACCAACCTGGTCAACATGGTGAAACTCATCTGTAATAAAATAAAACAAAAAATTAGGTGGGTGTGGTGGTACATACCTGTAGTCCCAGCTACTGGGGAAGCTGAGGTAGGAGAACCACCAAAACCCAGGAGGCAGAGGTTGCAGTGAGCCGAGAATGTGCCATTGCACTCCAGCCTGGGAAACAGAGTGAAACTCTGTATCAAAAAATAAAATGATACAATAAAATAAAGTAAAATAAAATTACGTGAATTGAAGTTTTGCACAAGAGTTATTTAAAAAACTACTTTATAGACAGCCTCTTAGCCATCATAACTAGAGATTACATCTACAGAAAATGTTGCTTATGCATTTGGTAATTTAGTAGTTTATAGAACAATTCCCACACTTTAAACCATTTATTGAGGAAGTAATAAAACTGTCAAACAATAATCCTGAGAAGTCATTGGAAGTTATGGAAAAAAAGTATACCCTCTTAAAATGTATGACAAAATAATATATGGTGTATTTGTTGGAATATATTTATTGCATAACTAAAAATGTGAAGCTAAGCCTTGTGATAATGGCTGAAAGAGTAAAAAATTAATATAATGACCAACCCATATTCAAATTTAGCCAATATTATTGCAAGTTAATTTGTATACAACTTTTGAGGTTGTCAATAAGCTAATTTTATATTTCAAAGTTTATTTTTTGAAATGTTTTATCTTTCTATCAATGAAGGTGCCAAAGTCTGAAAATGACAGAAAAAGTATAAAGAGAAATAATCATTTCCTCCTCTGTGCTGCCTGTGATCTTTATGCAATCTTATTAAATTACTTTTTATATAATATTTTGTTTTAATGTATTTTATATACATTATTTTAACATGTTTGTATTTGTATACAGTTCTGTCTCTCCTATTGGCCCAGATGTTCATTAAGGCTGGTACTAACTATATTCCAATCTTTATCCCTAATGCCAAGTTCAGTAATGCTTGACATATCATCACTGGTTAATTAACATTTATTAAATAAACACATGAGCTCATAACACTGATTGACATTGGAAAAGTTATCTTTTTCATTTTACCAGTTGGAGACTACTGGAATAAAATTGAATGTTGTGAACAGGAATGAGGTAATTGATTTATATTGCTCAAAATCTATTGCAGAAAAGTGATAACCAAAAAGAAAATGGAATTCTTTTTCCAACTTTAAGTAGGAAATCAAGGGAGCAAAGGGATGTCCTCAATTCCTTCTGTTATAGGAGTCTTTGAAAAGGGTATTTTCTCTTTTGTGGCTTCAGCTAAAAAGTTTTTGCCCTAGAGAAACAGACTGGATGTTGCCAACTGGTGATTACTTATTTCAGTTTTGAGCATAACGTTGAAAGAGCCATGAAATTGGTTCCCTTCATCGGGGGAGCAATGTGGCAAGTACAAGGGTAGCCATGCAAACTCAGCTCAGCCTTTCCAGCCATTTAACTGGACACTATTGGGTGCTGTCTCTGTGGACCATTTCCCATAAGGAAAGGAATCTTTTCTGTGACCTTCAATGCAATAAAAACTGTTTGGCTTAGTTTTATCTTTTCTAAAATAACAGATCCAAGGAAAAATTACAAAAGAAATGTAACGGCATTTTTACTTCCTTCTGCTGGAGGGGTTTGAAATGTGACTACTTTAAAACTTACTATTTTGCAAAAGCCGATTTTCTTCAAGAGGCTATTGGCACTCAAATCAGCAGCACAATAAGCTTGCCAGAATCAGCCTATGTTGAAAGATGAAGAAAAAAAAATCGCTGCAATTTTATAAAGCAGAATGACTTGCTTTGTGATATTATTTATTTATTTTACTATACAATACATGTTAGAATTGAGACGAAATGGGTGTTTCTGGTTTAAGGTCAATGCTTACTACATAATTTGGTGAACTCCAAAGCAGGCACTTTGTTATATTTTTAGAAAAGGCAGTGTCATAAGAGGTGACCACTTTGACACTTAAGCCTGACAACCTAATTCGAACCTCAGTTCTATCACTTATTAGCTGTGTAAAATTATGTAACTTAGCTTTGCCTTACTATTTTTCTTTATAAAATAAGATTAATGCATAATGTGTGTGTTTATATGTAAATATAAATATATGCTATGACACAGGCCATTGTGTGTGTGTGTGTGTGTGAGAGAGAGAGAGAGAGAGAGAGAGAGAGAGAGAGAGAGAGAGTGTCTGTGTCTTTGTACATACGCCAATATGTCAATCCCAATTATGTTTTCAGGAACTTGTAAATATACAGAAAATTGGTCCAGAGAACCATTTGACCCACTGGACTTTGGGAATTTGGGGGCATTCACAGACTCAATTGGTCCATTTGTCTCCCATTCTCCACATAGCTCCGTTCTAAGAAGGGGGCCATAATGAAGCTTCAGGTCTTCAGGTATCCATGTTAACTCACATTCTCTGTGCAATAATTCTTTGTATATCTAAGCATGCTGATTTTCTCAATGAACAGTCACTTGAGTAAACTTTCACCATGGCTGTGACAATTACCTGTCTCCTTGTTCATGAGCTTATAGTTCCTTACCCTTGCCTGAAATAACTGCTTATTAGTGTGTAACAAAAATATGCTTTATTCTTTATTTCCCCTCAGCTCCAGAATCAAGGCTACCTCTTCTTGCTTTTCACTCTATTTCCTTTCTTGATTGCAGGCTTGTATGTATTTCAAGCATGCACCCCAACCTTTCCCCCTATATTTTCCTCCCATTCTTTTAGCTTCCCAATTCTGGCTTCCTCACTGACACTATGATACTCCTTTGTTCATGCTTTCAGTTCCAAGTAGCATTCCCAGCAAGAACATCCCACAGCTCCACAGCTGAAATTCTCACTGTTTTTAAATTTTCATACTCTCTAATTCTTCCCTTCTCACAGTTGAACTTATTATTATTCCTCTAAAGTATCAATAAACATTTACTTCTTAATTTGCCAAACTAACTTTGCAACTGTGTTTACATTTGATTTTATAAAAGGCATGGTCACCTATATTATTGTTTCCTTGCTATTATCTTCTAAATTGATTGTTTAAGATTATCTTCAACACCTACTTTTTTTTGTTCTGGCCGACAAAATAGAAAGTGACTGAAAATTTGTAACACTGAAACACATTAGCACATCCCCTTAGAAATACATGACATTTCATTCTAGCTAAATACTCATCCTACTCAAATATTTTAAGCCCTAGGATACTCCAATGGGGACTGTCTCATATCTTTATGGTTTTCTGACATTTTGCAGATAACATAATATTCACATAACAAACAGGTTTAGCATTCTGATAGCTTCCTTTAGAATTAAACTCTTTTTTGTTATGAAATGCCTTTCTTTGGATCTAGTTATAAGTTATGACTGGGTTCTATTTTGGTAAGACTGGAAACTCCTGGCTTACTCCTGCTCCTAAGGTATTGCCTTCCATCTGGGGCTTTTAAGTAAGGGCCTTTGTCACCTTATCACTGTAAGATTACAGGATATATTGAATTCTGACCATTAGACGTTTTTAGCTCTTTTTAATATTTAACCACACACCTTCAAATTTTGGCAAATGCATTGAAGTAAAGAATAGGTATGTTTGTAAAGAGCCCAATATGTCACCTTAGCCCTGAATGGAAAGCAAAATGCCTCCTGGTTTCCTGTTTCTCATTAGTGTACTTTTTTTTTTTATAGGCACAATACTTGAATTCTCAAGCTCTGAGTAGCTCTAGTCACTTGTGAAAAAGTGTTCACATGTGAAAAGTAGCTGTATATCCCCAGTGTCAGTTCACCACTTCCCTAATGCCATCACATGCAGCCTCTTTCCTTCTGTTTCCTTACCCTAGGTGGATGGGCCTCTGTTTCTAAGCACTGTGAGCTGTGGACTACGTCACTTGTTCACTCAGAATTCAGAAAACAAGCCATATATTCAAGGCCCCAAAGTCTCCAATTTTGTTACTTTAGCAACCTATGCCACCTCAAAAAGTTCTATGATTCAGCTTTTGGTGCAGCAGGAGCTCATGGCCTGGTGTATGCCCATATCTGCACCAACCCAGGACCAGCAAATGCATGCAGGGAAAAAAACAGCTGCCAATTGTCAGATTCCTTCTGAACAATTCTTCGTTCTCCAGAAGTTCTGTTGGCCCTCATTACTTCCACTCCTCTTAGACACTTTTAAAAGTGCAATTTTCACAACTCACCAGGTTTCTCTAGCAGTTTTCAGAGGAAGCATTGTCCTGACATGACCAGCTACACCTAACTCAAAAGCAAGACTATCATTTTGTTTTAATATTCAATTTTCCCTCTTGGCCTCTAGTTTCCTTCCTTGTAAGTTCTATCCAATCCTACTTAATACAACCTTCCATACTTACAAAAAAAAATGCTCTCTTTTTGGCAAGACTCACCTTGAGTTTGTTTATACTAAACATGGAATCAGTCACTCCACTGAGAATTCTGATTCCTGCTAGTGAAGAATAACATTAGAGAATTAGAAGCTGAAATCTTGACATTAAGCTTGTATTTCAGATAATTTTATGTACAGCTAAGAAAATGGGTTGATACCTAAGGCCTTCATGGAAGACAAAATTCAAGAGTGATGAACTAGGATATCTAAATAAATTTCTAAGCTGCAAAGCATTGAAGAAACTGTGTGGCTTCTTAATTGTATATAGTAAAATTTGAGAAGAGAAAATGATTTAAAGATTGTATTAGTTCATTATCACACTGCTAAAAAGACTGAGATTCTGAAATTTATGAAGAAAGTATGGTTAACTGACCCACAATTCTGCAGGCTTAACAAGAAGCATGACTGGAAGGATCTCAGGAAACTTACAATCATGATGGAAGGCAAAGGGGAAGAAAGCATGCCTTCACATGGTTCCAGGGGGTGGGGGCAAGGTGAGAATGCCACACACTTTTAAACAACTAGCTCTCACTATTAGGAGAACAGCAAGGGGAAAATCCAGCCCCCGTCATGATCTAATCACCTCCCACCAGGCCCCTCTTTCAACACTGGGAAGTACAATTTGACATGAGATTTGAGTGGGGACACAGAGCCAAATCATATCAAAGATGGAGTTTAAAATAAAAGAAAAGCAGAATATAAAAATGTGAGACATTGCCAGTCATATAGAGAATAAAAAACGCTGTGTTGGAGAGAATACCAAGGGTGTGTGAACAAGAGAAAGTTTGATAAGGAAGCTTATAGCCATATGAAGGAAACCAGCTGCCATTCATCAACACAATAAGAAAAAGACCCTGAGGGCATTTTAGGGACCTTCAGGGTTGCTTTTCCCATCACAAGCTCAGAGCCTTATGCCTTGAGTGCTGAATTGTTATTGGTGAAAGGCCCAGGGTGCACATGGGACCTAAGGGAAACCTGTGGCCTCAGCTTTCCAAATTTTGGCAGTGCACCTCTCGACACTCCAGCTGTAGCTCAAATGGGCAAAGTATGGCTCAACCTGCTGCTCTGGATACAATCCATAAACCTTGGCAGCATCCATGTTGTGCCAATTCTGCAAGTATGCAGAATGTAAGAGCTGTGAAGGCATGACTGCCTCCACCTAGACTTCTAAGAATATATCAGACAGCCTGGATGTCCAGGAAGAGATTTGCCACAGGGGTTAATCCACCATAAAATCTCTATTATGTCTGTGCCATTTGGGCTATGGGAGTAAAGCTGCCCCCAGTACCCCAAGCTGGTAACTATAGAGTTACCAGCTTGCAACTGTAGCCTGGGAAAGCTGCGGGCAGGAGGTTCCAACTAGTGAGACTGCTGTATGGGCCGAGCTTAAAAAAGCCATAGAGGCAGGAATGCCTGAGGCCTTAGCAGCCCATCATCTTCCCTACTGTGTCTAGGAGACAGGACATACAGTCAAGGAAAATTGTTTTGAAGAGTTCAGACTTAATGTTGTTCTCCCTATTGAGGTTTTTACTCACTTGGGACAAGTTATTTCTTTTTCTTGTCTATTTTTTCTTTTCGAATGGCAATGATGATCCTATGCTTGGCTCCATCATTGTATTTGGAAGCATGGAAAGTATTTTGTTTTTTTTCTTTGTTTGTTTGAGATGGAGTTTCACTCTTGTTACCCAGGCTGGAGTGCAATGGTGGGATATCAGCTCACCGCAACCTCCGCCTTCCGGGTTCCAGCAATTCTCCTGCCTCAGCCTCCCAATTAGCTGGGACTACAGGCGTGTGTCACCATGCCCAGCTAATTTTTTTGTATTTTTGTAGAGACAGGGTATCACCATGTTGACCAGGATGGTCTTGATCTCTTGACCTCGTGATCCACCTGCCTCGACCTCCCAAAGTGCTGGGATTACAGGCGTGAGCCATCGTGCCCGGCCCATGGAATGTACTTTGATTTCATACGCTCACAGAGAAAAATTTACCACAGGATGAATTGTGTTTTAGATTTAGATATGAGTTTGGAGTGTGGACTTTTGAATTTGATGCTAAAGTAAGTTAAGACTTTTGGGACTATTGAGATGGAATTAATGTAGTATGTATGTCAGCCAGGACAGAATGCTATAGTTTGAATATCTGTCTCCTCTGTATTTTAAATATTATATGTAATATATTAAGAATCATTTTTAGTTTTTAATATAAAAGTCAGTAGATGTCTGTGAAATAAATTATAATCTGCCAAAGTATGTTTTAAAAACAGTAAAAACAGATTATCACTAGAGTGGTGATTAGGTTTCTATGTTCTTGCATTATAGTTATGACTAATTTTTTTGAGATTAAAAAAGAGAGCAACTTGTAAAAAAATAAAATTCTCCTGAGGACCAGAACAAAACAAGGATGACCACTTTCACTACTTCTATTCAACATTATACTGGAAGTCCTATCCAAAGCAATCAGGCAAGAGAAAGAAATAAAGGACATCCAAATTGAAAAAGAGGAAGTCAAATTATCACTGTTGTCAATGATATGATTGTATATCAAGAAAACCCTAAAGGCTCATCCAAAAGACTCCTAGATCTGATAAAATAATTCAGTAAGGTCTCAGGTTACAAAACCAATGTACACAAATTAGTAGCACTGTTACTAATCAAGAACTCAATCAATAATTCAATCTCTTTTTAAAACAGCTGCAAAAAAAAAAAAGTCACCTAGGAATACACTTAACCAGGGAGGTGAATGATCTCTACAAGGGAAACTACAAAACACTGCTGAAATAAATCACATATGACACAAACAAATGGAAACATACGTTATGCTTGTGAATGGGAAGAAACAGTATGGTGAAAATGACCATACCACCCAAAGCAAACTACAGAATCAATGCAATTCCCATCAAAATACTATCCTCAATTTTCACATAACTAGAAAAAAAAATGAAATTTCATATGGAATCAAAAAAGACCCCAAATAGACAAAGCAATACTAAGCACAAAAATCACATTTGGAGGCATCATATTACCAGGCTTCAAATTATACTCCAAGGTTATAGTTGCCAAAAGATCATGGTGCTGGGTATGAAAATATGCATTAATAATACTAACACAGCAGGATAGAGAACCCAGAAATAAAGTCAAATAATTACAGCCAATTGATCTCTGACAAAGCATACAAAAACGTAAACTGGGAAAGGACACTCTATTCAATAAAGGGTGCTTGAAAAACTGGCAAGCCACATGTAGAAGAATGAAGCTGGATTCTCATCTTTTAACCTTATACAAAAATCAACTCAAGATGAATCAGATACTTACATCTAAGACTTGAAATCACACATATTCTAGAATATAACATTGGAAAATCTCTTCTAGACATTGGCATAGGCAAAAAATTTATGTCTATGGCCCCCAAAACAAAGGCAACAAGAACAAAAATAAATAAATGGGACTTAATTAAACTAAATAGCTTCTGCACAGCAAAAGCGATAATCAGCAGAATAAACAGACAAACCACAAAATGGGATAAAATATTTGCACACTATGCACCATACAAAGAACCTGCAGTAATCCATTCTCACGCTGCCCTAAAGAACTGCCCGAGACTAAGTAATTTATAAAGAAAATAGGTGTAATTGATTCTCAGTTCTACCTGGCTGTGGAGACCTCAGGAAACTTACAATCATGGTGGAAGGGAAAGGAAACACATCTCTTTCTTCACATAATGGTAGGAAGGGGAAGTGCCTAGCAAAAAGGAAAATACCCCTTATAACCATCAGATTTCATGAGAACTCACTCACTATCGTGAGAACGGCAACATAAGGCTAACTACCCCTATGATTCAATTACCTACTACTGTGTACACCCTGGGATTACAGCAACTACAATTAAAGATAAGGTTTGAGTAGGGACAGAGTCAACCCATACTTAATTTTCAGAATCTACAAGAAATTCAAACAAATCAGCAAGAAAAAAAAACAAATAATCCCACCAAAAGTCGGCAAAGTACATGAATAGACATTTCTCAAAAGACGATACACAAATGGCCACCAAAAAATAAAATGCTCAACATAACTAATTATCAGGGAAATGCAAGTTAAAACTGCAATGAAGTATCACTTTACTCCTGCACAAATGGCCAGGATTAAAATGTGAAAAAACAATAGATACTGGCATGAATGTGATTAATAGGAACCGCTTTTACACTGCTGGTGGGAATGTAAATTAGTTCAACCTCTATGGAAAACAGTATGGCGATTCCTTAATGAAATAAATCTACTGTTCAATGCAGCAATCCGAATGAAAATAGCTCATTATATAAAAAGACACAAGCACACACATGTTTATAGAAACACATTTCACAATTACAAAGATATGGAATCAACTTACGTGCCCATTGACCAACAAGTGGATAAAAAACAATGTGATATATATATATCATGATACAACTTACGTGCCCATTGACCAAGTGGATAAAAAACAATGTGATATATATATATATATATCACATTGTTTTGTTTTTTTTCCACTTGGTCAATGGGCACGTAAGTTGTATCATGATATATATATATAAATATATCACAAGTAAGTTGATTCCATATCTATCTATCTATCTATCTATCTATCTATCTATCTATCTATATTCCATGGAATACTACTCAGCCACTGAGGTATAAAATGTGGTATATATACATCATGAAATACTACTCAGTGATAGAAATAAAATAATGTCAATTGTAACAACTTGGATAAAGTTGGAGGCCATTATTCTAAGTGAAGTAACTCAGGAATGGAAAACCAAATACTATATGTTCCAGATTATAAATCGGAGCTAAGATATGAGGACACAAAGACTTAGAGACTTAAAATAAATGATTTTTTAAAATCTCAAATAATAAACATGTCTCTAAAAATCCCCCAAAGCAAATAAACAAAAATCATTAACCAAGATATGAAAACACCTTAATTGTTTACTGACAGAAGAATGGATAAAGAAATTGTCAGTGGTGAGTACCAGAAACGGGGAAGGGCAAAAATAAAGAGAAGTATATCAAACAGTACAAAGTTTCAGTTATGTAGAATGAATGTCTAGACATCTAATATATCTAATAAACAGCATGAGGACTATAGTTATATACTGAAATTTTGCTAATATAGTAGATTTTAGAAGCTCTTACTGAAAATATACCTGAAAAGAAAAAGATAACTATGAAAGTTGATGGAAAGCATAATTGACTGAAGTCATTATTTTACTGTGTATATATGTATATCAAAACACCATGTTGTATACCTCAATATACACAATTTTTAAAAGGGTTCTTCATAATTTCAATAAACATCATAATTATAGATACAAAACCTAGTTAATGATTTCAAATAAAATTTTTATACATTTTATATTATTTTTTTCTATATAGATTGTTTTATTTTTTCTCAAAAATATAACATTAGGTTTCTATAGAAACCTAACCACCATTTCAGTGATAACTGTTTTTAAATCAATTTTGGCAGATTATAATTTATTTTGCAGACATTTGCCATCACTTTTATATTAAAAACAAAGAAATATTAATTGATTATATTGAATATATACTATACATAATATTTGCTATATTTGGTTTTTAATTCTGTAGGCTATGTTAGATTTACTGCAAACATACTGATTCCTGTTTAATATTAGTAGTGACTTTGCCACAGTTATGATTATTTGAGAGATCACCTAATCAAAGCATTTTCCCAGCATCTGCCAAAGAATCATTAAAGCATTTGGAGGAGTTCTTTCTTTCTGTATAATGCACATAAAGACAAAAAGATGAATTATCCAATTACACTAAGATTCATAAAAATTTCATCGAATACCTATGAGCTGAAGTAGATGTATAGATCCTATTAGTGATAAGATTACATGTAACTTACAGGTACCATGGTAAATATTTTATTTTATAAAAAAAAAATACCTTTTCCTTCCATTAATTACTTTCTCTGTATCTGAGGCAATATTTTCATTTTATCCTACATAAGAGATGTGAGAAAAATACAATATAACCAGCAACAAGTTTAGACAGGACTAAACTACTAATGATGGGTTCTGATAAACATGTATTTTCTTTAGTTGTCCCATTCTGCACACTAAAATGTTACTTCAATTGTGAATTAAGGCCAGTGTAGCAAACTACCTCTATATAACCACATCATAAATTTTGTTTAGTACATACAGAGACAGCCAAAACACTAACATGATAATTAAACCTACATTAATTAATGAAAATATGTAAACTTTACTCCACAGATAAAGCATAAATTTGTACAAAATTAACCTAAAACAAGCATGGGTAGCTAGTCTTTAAATCTCGTTAGTTACACAAGTATATTCTCATCACAGTGTTTTTAGAACATAGTAGGTTTTTTAAGGTCTTTGTGTCTCTTACATGGACATGGGGACAAGCAAAACTTAACAGAAGTGTGCAAATATACATTTTTGCCTCTTCTGCCAAGACATACAAAGCCCTTCAACTCTGATCAAGTATTTAGTGTCCTTTGTCAGTTTTGATGAAATTGGAACAGGCTAACTTGCCAGCCTTTAAGTAGACTAAAATCTCAAAGCAATCACAGATCTTGGAAATTCTAGCAATAAGAATAGAACTCTAACAGACATGTATGTCTGTTATGAATGATGAAAGATACAGGCCCCGCTGTGTGATTCAAGTTTATAAGATTCCCATATGACTTTGCTGCCAATGTTCTTGTCCAGGTTATATGTGAGGTCATTAAAAATAAGCATCCTTCACTGCCCTACCTTCTAATGAAAGGTCTAAAGCTAAGTGGGGAGAGGTGGGATTGAAACAACCGGCTAAAGGTTACTTTGTTTCCTATGTTATTCTTACCTGGGCTGGTGGAGAAGGAAATTCTATCATGATACAGCACCCCACGTTTCATAGCTCCAGCTAAAATGCAACGGGATTGTGGATGTTGAGTTCTCAAAGCTAAAATAAATGTTTTCTGTGATGAGGACCTTAATATTCAATGTAGAGATTTTGGTGGACCAAATGTTACATATTCATTTCATAGAGCAACGAGAAAGCAGCAAATAAAAACCGTAAAAACAAAGCCAATGCAGAGCCTTGCTTGTGAGGGCAGAGCCTCTCCCTCCCTCCTCCCACTTTTACTTGGATTAGCTGTTTTAAAGGGATTGATAATTTGGGTTGAGTTTGATATCTTCTTGATCCCAAGGAGGACTAAAGGCTACACACATTGATCCATACATGCTGGGAACTTTTAGGAGTAACTCAAACTTTTACGACTCCATAAAAGTCTCTGTCCTACCTGTTTCCGTGTGGGATAAGGGTTCTATCTTGGGTAGGTTCACAATGCGAAAAAGGTGAGTATATAATCTTGTGGGCTAAAGCATTTTGACCAATTCAATTAACCATTGTTGTTGCTAAACTGGAAAATCCAGTAAGTTTTTAAATAACACTAATGTTAGCTAATATAAATATTTAATATATTGTTTGCTATATTAATGACCTCAGTAAAATTCACTCATGTAGCAAATGATTTTTTTTTTTAATTCCTACAATAGTACAATGTTGTGGTCATAAAAATATGCTGTATGTCTTAATACCTGGTACCTAGTAGATACTTAATGATTTATTAAATTAATTTAAAGTGAAACAAATTTTATTAAAAGCTCCTATATAATGGAGCTTGCAATATACTGGGTAAGAGGTAACTGCCAGAGTTAAATATAAATCCATCATTCTGAATATACTTGTTGACGTTCTATGGATGAGGAATAAAAACAATCAATAAATATTTAATTGCAAGGCAAATAATTATCAAGGAGACAGTTCTAGGGGGACTTTTATGACTCTTTAGGGAAAGTGAGGGCTGGAGGAGGAAGAGAAATTTAAATAACAACACCTCTACCCTTAAGTGTGTAATACCATATTTTCTGTCTTCTGTCATCAGCCTGAAATGAGTTTGTGATCTAAAAACCAGTTGATTTGCACTATGTAAGAATATATATTTGAATAGTAAAGGAGGCAGAGTGCAGAGTACTTCACAGGCTTTTCACAGTACTCATAAACATTTTGTATAAAGTGGCCTGAAGAAAGTAGGCTGTTTGAGAGGAAACATACACAACATCTACTTTTCCCTAAAATATTTTATTTATAGAAATTAGAACATTCAGAAAACCCACACATAAAATAGAGTGAAAAATTAAATAAACTAATGATATATAAAATGAACAATGTGTAATACCCAAATCAATTGTTTTCTAGATATTAAAGAAATCAGATCTTCGTCGCTAATATACTAAATTGTCTCAGTGACGGGTATTTTGAATTAGTCAATATAATAGATGAAAAAGCTTGGTCTACATGTTGTTTGAGTAATTTAATTGCAGAAAATAAATTTTGTCTAAATTCTCTAAGTGGCTAGGAAAAAACTGAAGAATTTGTTTTACTTGTCCCCTATAATTACTATTATATTAATTATTGCTATAATTCAGGCAAAAGAAAAAATTGGTCTTCAATTATGCACTTTGAATTATTCAAATTTTCTCAAAGTTTTTTTCCTATGATAGGAAACACCAGCCCTTATGATTCTAAAACTTTTATAGTCCAGCTCGTCTTCCTATGAAAGAAAAATAACTCTTAGGGACACTCTCAGCACTGGCATTGGCAAGAATGACGAGATAGTTAGATCGGCAAATGTTACGAAGTGAAATCACTCTTCCCAAATGGTTAGCCTCAACCTTGGGGAAAACGTTTAGGTCAGCTCTTAATTTATCCACAGTGGGTAGCTCATCCCTAATGTGATCTAACAGGATGTTAGTATGCTCCTAAAGTTAAGCATTCAATTTATTCACTGGGAACAANAAAAAAAAAAAAAAAAAAAAAAAAAAAAAAAAAAGCCAAAAACAATGCTGTAGCAGCAGAGTGCCATGTGAACTTTTCAGGTTTCTGCTTACTTAAAATCCACTAAGACATTCTTGGAGTATAAAGGCATTTTCTAGTTGTGCTACATTGCCTAAACACAATAAAAACTAAGGATTTACTTAATTAAGCCAATTTTATCAAAAGGTATGTCTCATTAAATTAGTCATCAGAAACTATATGTTTATCTTTCTGTGTTTTTTGTTTGGGCAAGAATTCTCATCTTACATTAACTTTTCTTAAATATTGAAAGTTAGCAGACTTACGAAACTTAACATAATTTATTTCATTATACTATCAAATAATTGATACAAAGATATAAAACCATTATCGAGGATTTAAAGTTTTATCGTATTTTCAAAATATTTGAATATATACATTTGTGACCTGATTATTTCTCAATAGCACTTTTAATAAATGACACCCTGTCTGCATAACATATCATGTTGTTCAATGTAAAGAATTAATGCTAAAAACCCAATAAGGAAATTATAATGCACTTTTAAATATTTTATATACGAAACAAACTTTCATTGGATTCTGGTTCAAGATGACTGACTAGAGACATCAGACATCCACTATCTTCAGAAAGAATAACTAAAATAATAAACTTATAATCATACCTCAAATGGATTACCTGGGAGATAACACCAGAATCCAATGGAGAACTCACAGGAAACACCTGAGGCAAAGAAGGAGAAGAAAGCTAGAAGCCAACTTGGCTCGGGTTGGCTGAGAGCCTGAAGGAGCTCAGTATTGCAGGAAAAGGGTGAATAGCAGGGCTTAGGTGACTTATATGTCAGCTGAGTACTACTGCAATCTGAACCATGAAAAAGCTCTTTTACTCTTACAAACCCAGACACTGGAGTTGGTGGTGATTTGAAGACTCTGTAAGGTCACTGCATCAGATAACTCACACTGGATCATTTACCCACCTGTTGAGACCTAAGAGGCTGCAGCAGGGCAATATTTTGGGAGCATAGCCATCAGAGGACTACAGCTATCCCTGGGAACCAGAGCCTCCATATCTTTGTATTCTGGGAGCTCCCAATAACATTCCCCAGTGTCTGCCTGGAGAGCTGCAGTGGATGGCACAATGCTAACCAGACCCAAAGATGCTACAAGGTCCCCAGTACTTTAGCCCACAAGAGCGCTGCTCCCTGAGGAAAGGACGGTGCAGCATAACAAAGAGGTATTCCTGGGGATGAAGGAAACCAAAATGCTTGTTTTGCAGAGTGAAATCCCCTCCTACAGGCAGAGCAGCCTCTGTGCTCAGGCTTTTGTGAGTGAACAGGACCCCTCCTCTTTCTTTGACTGTGTATTTCTGCATTTGCCAGAGGCTGGGCAGGTGAACTGGAGGTCTGTCTGTCTGGGATGTAAGTATCAACTGCAATCCCCCACATGGTTTGGCCTCTATGCCGAGCTCCTGTGGGAAGGGCAGAGTACTGCCATCTCTGCGTAGTACAGCAGCACTGCTGCCACAGACAGCAGGAATGCCTGAGAGCAGTTTGTCTGAGAATGTGGGTATCAACCCTATACTGCAGCTACCACCAACACCAGCCAGCACCAGTAGGAGCCAAAGGGACATCCCATCACTGCTACTGCCATAGCCCACACCACATTACCTACCCAGGGATGCAAGAACCTGCTTACTTGCTGGGCCCACTGCTGCCATATCAGCACCTAATAAAGCCACCATGAGGCTCAAGAATTGACCCTTCAGGACCCAATAAGAACAAGGTCAACATACACCACTCTGGAGCTCAAGGACAGGCATGCTTAGCCCACCCTGCTACCCCTGAGACCTGAAGACTGGCCCACCTGCCATCTTTGTCCCAAGCAAAACTTTACTACAGCCTGCACTAATAATTGCATCCTAAGCCACTAAGGGTTTTACAGATATTGATACTGTTTGTAACGAAATAGATCATGCAGAGACAACAAAACCAAATTTCCCTGGAATTGAAGCCACATGCCGTATACGTCTGACACCACAGATATATCTTCAGGAAAAATTACTCTAGTACAAAAGTAAATTCAAAAATAAAAAGAAGCAAATTCACACACTTTAACATAAGGACACAAGAAACATGAAAAAGCGAGGAATTATGACATCTCCAAAGGAATACAATAATTCTTTATTAATAGATTTTAGTCAAAAAGAAATTTCTGAAATCCCAGATAAAGAGGTCAAAAATTGAATTTAAAGAAACTCAATGAGAAGCAAAAGAATTCTTTTAAAAATGTAGAATATGACTGAAAAATTTATCAGAGTTTAAAAAAAAAAAACAGATTTTGAGAATGAATTCATTGAGAGAAATACAGAATATATTTGAAACCATCAACAATAGACTAGATCTGACAGAAGAAAAAAATCTGAGAAGTTCAAGACAGGTCTTCTGAAATAATCCAGGCAGAATAGAATAAAGGAAAAAAAAGAACAGAAAAGAATGAGCAAAGTCTTCATGACATTTGTGAGAAAACAAAGAGATTGTATATTTAAAATTGTCAGCATCCTGGAGGGCAAAGAGGCAAAGAAAGAATTAGGAATTATATTTAATGAAATAAATGAAAAGTTTAGCAAAAAAGTAAAAACAAGTCCAAGTCCAGAAAAATAAGAAATTAACATTCAGACACAGGATGCTCAATGATCTCTAGGTGGATATGAAGCAAACATGTCTTCTCCAAAGTACATTATGCTTAGACACTCCACAAAGATAGGATACATTCTAATAAGAGCAAGAGAAAAACATCCAGACACCTATAAAGGAAACCCTATTAGACTAACAGTAAACTTCTCTACAGAAATTTTACAGCCAACAAGAGAATGGAATAATATATTTAAAGTACTGAAAGAAAAAAAAAACTGGTAGCCAAAAAACTATTTTTACAAAATTATCCTTCATAAAAGAAGAAATAAAGTATTTCCCAGCAAAGCAAATGCTGAGGAAATTCATTAGCACTATACCAGACCTACAAGAAATCCTGAAAGGAGTCCTAAACCTGGGAATGAAAGGACAACACTTATTATTATAAAAACATACAGAAATGTAAAACTCACTGGCAAAACGATCACAATAAAGGAAGAGAAAGAACTCGAATAATACCACTTCAGAAACCCAACAAGCTATGACAACCATCAATAAGAGAAGAGAGAAGGAATAAAGAACTTAAAACAACCAGAAAACAATTAACAATACAGAGAACAGAGCTTCACATATCAATAATAGCCTTGAATATAAATAGATTAAGTCATCCACTTACAAGATCCAGAATGGCTGAATTAATTAAACAGCATGATAAAAAGCTGTACAGGAAGCACAGCTGGGGAAGCTTCAGGAACCTTCAGTCATGACAGAAGGGGAAGCAGGCTCTATCTACAGATGAACATGAGAGAGAGAGTGAAGGGGGAGAAGCTATGCACTTTCAAACAACTAGATCTCTTGAGAACTCACCGTCATGAGAAGAGCAAGGGTGAAGTCCACTCCCATGATCCAATCACCTCCTACCAGGCCCCTACTCCAACACTGGAGATTACAATTTGACATGAGATTTGGGTAAGGACACAAATTCAAACCATGCCAGGACATAAACACAGAAAAAATTATTGATAAAATACTAGCAAACTGAATCTAATAGCATATCAAAAAATAACACACTACAATCAAGTGGGATTTATACCAGACATACAAGAATAGTTCAACATATGCAAGTTAATAAATATGGTACAGCATATTAACGGAATGAATGAAGAAAAAACATCCGATCACCTCAATAGATAAGAAAAAGCAACTGATAATTCTTAACAAACCAGTCATGGAAGAAACATTCCTCCAAATATAAAGGCTTATATGACAAGCCAAGAACTAATTTTATACTGACTCCAGAAAAATTGGAAATCTTCTCTTTTAAGAACTGATAGAAGAAGTTATGTTCACTCTCATCACTGCAATTCACCAGATCAATCAGGTAAGATAAGGAAATAGAAGATATTCAGCTTGGATAAGAGAAAGTCAAATTGTCCCTCTTTGCTGGTGATATGATCTTATATTTAGAAAGCCTAAATGCTCCACCTGCCAAAATATTCTCGAATTCAAAAAAAGCTTATTACAGTTGCAGGATGTAAAATCAAGATAAATATCAGCAGTGTTTCAATACACCAATGAGGGTCTATCTGAGAAAGAAATCAAGAAGTCAATTTCAGTTATAATAATAGCCATAAATAAATAAATAAATAATCCCAGGAATAAATTTAACCAAGTAAGTGAAAGATCTGCAAGAAAAACCAAAAAACACTGATGAGATAAATTGAAGATAACACAAACAAATGGAAAAACATGCCATGCTCAAAGATCAGAATAATTATTGTCTTTAAAATGGCCATTTTGCTGAAAGGAATGAATAGGTTCAATGCAATCCTTATCAAAATACCAATTTCATTCTTGAGAATTATTAAAATTTATTTCTATAATTTTTATGGAACAGAAAAAAATAAAGCCAAAATAGCCAAAGCAATCCTAAACAAAAAGAACAAAGCTGAAGGCATGATAGTACTTAACTTCAAAATACATTACAAGGCTCCGCTGTAGTATACAAAGCAACATGGCACTGGTATGAAAACAGACACATGGACTGACATGGTTAGAATTTGTGTTCCTGCCCAAATCTCATGTTACATTGCAATCCTCAGCGTTGAAGGAGGGGCTTAGTGGGAGGTGACTGGATCACGGCAGTGTAATTTTTCCTTGCTGTTCTCATGACAGTGAGCTCTCATGAGATAATGGTTATTTAAAAGTGCGTGGCACTTCCCCTTCGCTCTCTTCCTACTGCTCCAGCCATGTGAGACAAAACTTGTTCCTCGCTGCCTTTTGCTGTAATTGTAAATTCCCTGAAGCCTCCTTAACCACGATTCCCATACAACCTGCAGAACGAGCCAACTAAACCTCTTTTCTTCATAAATTTTAGTCTCAGGTAGTTCTTTATAGTAACATGAGAATGGACTCATACAACTCTCATACATATGAGAGTTGGGGAATTGCCTATCTGTACATCTTTGTAAGATACCTGAAAATGTGGAAGCAACTTTGAAACTGGGTAATGGGCAGAGGTTGGAACAGTTTAGAGGGCTCAGATGAAGTCAGGAAGATGAGGAAAAGTTTGAAGCTTCCTAGAGAAAGTTTAAATTGTTGTGAGCAAAATACTGTGATATGGTCAAAATAGTGATATGGTCAATGAAATCTAGGTTGAAGGTGGTCTCAGACGAAGATAAGAAGCTTATTGGGAACTAGAGTATAAGTCACTCTTGCTAGCAAAAAGACTAGCAGCATTTTGCCCCTGCTCTAGATATCTATGGAACTTTGAAATTGAAAGTGATGATGTATCGTATCTGATAAAATAAATTTCCAAGTGACAAAGTGTTCCACAATGGGCCTGGCTGTTTCTAATAGCATATGGTCATATGCATGAGCAAAGAGATTATTTGAAACTGGAACTTACATTTAACAAGGAAGCAGAGCATAGAAGTTTAGAAAATTTGCAAACTGGCCATGTATTAGAAAAGAAAAACCAACTTTTCTTGGAAGGAATTCAAGCTGGCTGCCGAAATTTTCACACATAAAGAAAAGCAGAATGTTAATAACCAAGACAATGGGAGGAAATGCCTTAAAGGCATTTCAGAAACCTTCACTTGTGCCCAATAAATTTGTACAAATACAAACAAAGCAATAAACTGTCATTATTTTAGACTTAACATCACACCGCTTGTTTTATCCACCTTGTACAATTTAGCAGTACAATTGCCGTAAGAATAAGTTGAACTATCTGTCTTGCTCTATAAATGTTAAACTTCTTAAGGACAAGGAGCACATAATTCATCTTGTACAATGTTGGGTTCCCCATACACAGCACAGCACCTAGAACCAAGTAGGTTTTTAGTAACTATTTGATAAACTGAGTTAAAAAGAGAAATGAGAGCAGCCCTTCCAGTCTCCTAGACAGTTTCCACTTCTAGTGCAGCTCTCTTAGAAGCCTGTACTGTTAATGTTGATAGATATCAATTCCTGGTGTCTAAATTTTAGGCTAGTGTTCACTCTGATTTTAAATCAAAGCTAGGTATTTCCTAAAACCTTATTTGTGGAAACCTCATTTTTAAATCCTGCAACATTTGAATTTGGTCTAATTATTATTTAGAATTGTTTTTTCCAAATTAACCTATCATCTGCTAATATTATGCAGTTTCATGTGATATGTAAATAAAGGATCTAATTTAAACTTTCTCTTAAATATTAGGTTAGTACAAAAGTAATAGTTTTTGCAATTACTTTTAATGACAAAAACTGCAATAATTTTTTCACAAACCTAATATAAACATACTTCAATTGATTATTGGAGATTGCGGTACGTCTAAATAATTTTGCTTTGAGATCGTAATAAAAATATCTAATCAAATTCTCAAACAATAATTGTAAGCTATTGGTTTTCATTGAATAACTGAAATTTTATTGCTTGTTTTGTCATTTTATAAATTTTATTTTCTTGACTTGCAACTCTTTTAAATTTTTATTTTATGTGATTAAATTGTAAGCATACCTTAGCCTTTTAATTATTGTTTACAAATCTGTTCTGCTTCCTCCATTTTGGCCTAATTACTTTACTATATATAATGGTTGTTACCAGTATGGTTTACAACTGACATTCGTATTTAAGGAATAAAAGAAAAACAAATATTTTGGTTGTAAAGGTAGAGGTGTTTGAGTGTGTGTGTGTGTGTGTGTGTGTGTGTGTGTGTGTCCATGTGTGAGAGAGAGAGGGGAATCAGCCTAGAAAATAATTTCTTAAACAGCCTTTCTTTTTCTGGTCAATCTTATTCTTCTCTTCTTCTAATAATTGCCTTAATTCTGACCAATTAAATTATTTTTATCATCTTTTATAAACAATATATTGTTTCTCAAGAATGTTCCTAACGTATTATAATTCTTCTTTGATATAGTTGGATAAAATCTCATCTCAACTTCTTTCCATAGCCAGTGTTTTGTGACCTTTTATTCTTATGTGTCTGTCATAATTGGTAGCATAATGCATACCATCTTTTCCTGGAAGCACTCATTTTATCAAACCTAATTAGTGCGTTCTCTCTGGTACTTTAGATACAGAAGAGAGCTTATTGTGTAAGTACCTCATTGCACATTCTTATCTCTATAATAAAGTGCTCTTTATGTGACTTTATGCATTCCTGAAGTTTATGTCTCTAGGTACAATCCCAAAACAAATTCAAACATAGGGGAAAAGGGATAGTCATTAATTCAATCAACAAGTAGTTCTTGAGCACATACTCTTTGCCTAGCAATATTCTAATCTCTAGAGATATATCAGTGAAAGAAAGAGGCAAAAACCCAGTCTGCATGGAGCTTTTTCCTTACGCTGTGATGTCCAATAGAACTTTTTGTGACTAAGAAAATGCTCTACATATGCACTTCCAATACTGGAGCTGGCCACTATGTGATTATTGAACACTTAAAATATAACTAGTCTGAATAAAAAACAAATTTGTAATTTTATTTAATTTTAGGAAATTTATCTTTAACTCACCACATGTGGTTAGTAGTTTCTGTGTGGCACAGGATGGTCCTATAGTTTGGTATAGGAATTTTCAGGAGTAGAGAGGGTGACAGGAAGTTGTGTGAATAGGATATGAGAGATTAAAATGGACAAGGAAGACAGAGATCAAAAGAGACCTCTTCCTTCAGACTTTACAGTCCATTGAGAGACTTAGAGGCTAGTTGAAGTGATTTTTGAGGGCTATGAGAAATATGAATCCCTGAAATACATAATTAAGCACAAAATGGTCTTTTTACTGACAGGCAATCATGTTGATGTCACAGTTAATGCCTGAACACCAGCAAATGTCCACATACAGAAGAATAATTACAAAAAGTCATTAATTAGGGCCTATTTACTGTTCCATTGTAAAAACTAATTGCCTGAAGTAAGATGTGGCCTCTTGATTCATGGATTTATACAAGCAAGGCCAAATCTATAAAGGCTAATCTCTGTTTCCCAGGCAAAGTGCTTAGATTTTTGATAATAGTTAACAGCCATATTTTGTGTTCTGGCCACCCAGGTCAGGCCTTACTGCTATAGTAAGAACAGTACATTGAATTTTGGGCACTAAACAGATGACCCCCCAAAATACCACTTATCTTATAACAGTACAATTCTTTTTTTGGAAAATTCAACCAATAAGTAACATGGAATTACTGTGAAAACTGTAATACCCTTTTTTGTTCAGGTTGCTATGTGTATTCACTACACAATTCAACAATTTTATCCACCTTAAGTCAGTTTTAAGTTTTTGTTTGGTTGGTTTGGTTTCCATAGAATCCAGACTATACCGACTTACAGAGCCTTTAGTGCTGGACACACATAAAACAGCTACATAGTTCAGCGGTGAAGCTTTCCTGATCTAGTTATAACTAATACACCCTTCCTCCTTTAGAATAAGCTTCTAAAGCTTATTCTTTATTCTTCTTTTTAGCACTTAGAACGTGTTTTCTCTTGAATGATGGGTTTTTTTTTTTTTTTTTTTTTTTTTTTTTTTTTTTTTTTTTTTTTTTTTTTTTTTTTTTNAAAAAAAAAAAAAAAGATCCTGCTGCATCTTCAAAGATGAG
Source organism: Cebus imitator (assembly GCF_001604975.1). Classification (NCBI taxonomy): domain Eukaryota; kingdom Metazoa; phylum Chordata; class Mammalia; order Primates; family Cebidae; genus Cebus; species Cebus imitator. The sequence goes on from NW_016107322.1 coordinate 12,458,835, forward strand.
AAAATGTGCCTGTTCATGTGTACTTGAGTATATGTTCACCCTAAGTCCTCATCTATCTACTTACCTATTGATCTCTTTCTAGCCCACTCAGAAAATTCAACAGGAATCATGGCTTTTCATTGGGATTCCCCATAACACTTGAACTCAGCTGCTACTGTTGAAGATATCACTCAAATTTGTCTTGTTTATTCTCTTAGCCAAACATAAAATGATCATTACCTATATAAACTAGCCGAGGCGATCATGATTTGAGGCTATGTGTCATTTAATAATGATCTGCGTGTTTGACAATTACCATGGTCTAAGAATGGGCCGTGGCTTTAGGAATGTTTCATTCATTTCTTTCACAAACACCACACTGTCCTAGTGCTGGGGCCACAGTCGTGCTCACAGTGGTGAGCAAAAGGACCCACTTCTCATAGTGCCACATGAGAAAGCAGAGATACAGACAATAAATAAGTAGACTGAAAAATAAGGAGGACGTGGAGGAAAACAGAAAGGATAATGTAGGGAGTAACTGGGGAGGGCGTCACAGCAAATCATGGCTTTGCTGTGTCCCCACCCAAATCTCATCTTGGCTTGTAGCTCCCACAATTCCCACGTGTCATGGGTGGGATGTAATTGAATCATGGGGGCAGGTCTTTCCTCTGCTATTCTCATGACAGTATGTCTCATGAGACCTGACGCTTTTGTAAAGGGGAGTTTGCCTGCACAGGTTCTGTTATTTTCTCTTGTCTGCCACCCTGTCTTTTGCCTTCTGCCATGATTGTGCGGTCTTCCCAGCCACGTGAGTCCATTAAACCTCTTTTTCTTTATAAATTATGCAGTCTCCGGGATGTCTTTCCCAGCAGCGTAAACACAGACTAATACAGCGGGGAAGGCTAGTTCAAATCTGAGTTTCGCGGGACCTGTTGCTTTGGCTTGAGACCTGTCAGATGAGGAGCCAGCCCTGAGAAGTCCTGTGGAAAAACTTGGAGACAGAAGGAAGAACGAATGGACTCCTGTCCCACTTCTGTTCCTTATTGAATGTCCTCATGTGTGTGTTTGCCACTTGGGACTATGGCCCGATGCCTCTTTAAACCTCTGAGTCGTCAGGAACATCCACAAAACGGCTGAAACATGCTGTTTTGTTTGAACGCCGGTTGTCATGCAGGAGGCTGGTGAAGCCAGTGTGAACCTTTCAAAAATCTATTGATCCCAACCCACCTACTCTCTAGAACCCTCATATTGAGAAAGGCTATCTTTCACAGATCAGAAAGTAGGTAGACTCTAATTCTTAGAGAAAAGTTCTGGAAAATACTGTGAGTAGAGGAAAGAAGCAGTTTAGATCTTCAAATTCAATCAGTACAGGCAGTAACTTTGTCATAGAACTTTAAAAACTTTTATTTTGCAATAATTATAGACTTGTAGGAAGTTGCAAAAATAGTACAGAGAGGGCCCATGTACTCTTCATCCAGCTTCCTCAATGGTAACATCTTGCATAACAATAGTAAATGGTATCATGTACATAGCATCACATTATCAGTGCCAGGAAACTGACATTAGTATTAGTCCAGTCCTTACACAGATGTCACCATGGTTTATGTGCACGCATTTGTATGTGTGGGTGTATTTCACCCCTTGTCTAGGTTCCTGTAACCACCTCCGTTATTGGGACACAGGGATATTCCATCCCTACCAAGAAACTCCCTTGTCCTCAGTACTTTTATTTATGAGAAAGAGCAACAGATGCTGTCCCGCTTCTAGTCTGAATCATATTCTGGAAAAATCTATAGTGAGAGAGGGTGGATGAGTCTTTGAAATCTATTGGTTGATTTGACCACAAGGATCTGCTTAATTGATATAGAAATGGAGTTCCTTGGTCTGACTTATGTGAAGACCACCTATAAGCCCAAAACCAAAAACCATAGGTTTGAATAAGTCACCCAGACCACATCATGAGAGTCCATCAGTTGATGCTCAATTGGTTTAAGAAGCAAATGCCAGTAATGTGGCCTGAGTAGTTTATTTCTAAGAAGAAAACCCTTTCTGGTACCCCACAACTTGGGGGATTAATAATATATATGGAGCATTTGCCACATTTCTCAAAGATGACTGAGGAAGCAGACACACCAGTAATGGGTTAACAGGTTACCTGAAGAGTGGCTATATTCCTTGTGGAAAACAGAACACATGATAGAAAAATAGCCCTTTGTGAGTGGAGGCAAGAAACCTTTAGGACGTGCAGTTAGCAGTGAGAACTTAAGTAAGGTGCAGGCTGAAATGGAAACATGCTATAAACAGATTGAGAGAGAGACAACAGCTTTAAGGGAAAACATCTGTCTGGTGGATCCGACATCCAAAAGCTGCATCTGTGGCCTAGGACCAATCTTGTAATGCTTAAAAAAGGAATGCAAAGAGGCCCAAAGCGGGCTCTGAAAGTTTCTTTCTTTCCTTGAGATTTTCTGTTTGCTCTGCCCAGAATGCTGCCCTGGATGAAATGAACTCATCTGGTCCTGTTTCTTGATACTAAAGTAGCACGCCTGGGAAGTTAACTTTAGAACAATTGGTTGCAGCAACATTTTACCTGGATTATTCTAGACATACCGATCAGGGGAGTCCATTTACTCTGCCAAACGGAACTTCTGGAATTTTTTTTTTTTTTTTTAGACAGAGTCTCTTTCTGTCACCCAGGCTAGAGTGCTCTGAATGGCATGATTTTGGCTCACTGCAACCTCCACCTCCTGGGTGTGAGCGATTCTGCTGCCTCAGCCTCCCAAGGCTGCCACCACCCTCAGCTAATTTTTGTATTTTTCGTAGAGACAGAGTTTCACCATATTGGTCAGGCTGGTTTCAAACTCTTGACCTCAGGTGATTCACCCATCTAGGCCTCCCCAGATGCTGGGATTACAGGTGTGAGCCACCATGCCCCATCAAATAATGGCATTTTTAATGCTTATTTGTTCCATAGAACAACTTGAGACTTGAGAGATTTTACTCAACTTCAAATCTGTCCAAATCCAGGAATTCAATACAAGCTTATTGAATAAATGAGGGAATAAAAGCACATTTGAATCTCCTACATTTTCTATCTTTATAATAATAAATGGAAGCTTAAATAACAACTTCACATACTTTTATTCTCATCAACATATTATAATGATCATCAGTAGAAATATAAATAGTCCTAATTTCACAGTTAGGAATGTCTTTGCCTTGATAGTGGCAAGGAATGTTATTCAGTATTTTAGTCCTAAATATTTAATATTTATCAGCAATTTGTAATAGTGGGAAGGATTATGGATATAAAATCCTTTGATAGGAGGGAGATTTTAACCCACATTTGAGAATAATTAACAAAAACCATTATCCATCACTCCAGTGTGTTGTGTTAATAAAAATTGAGGACATTATGCTATATGGTTTGTTGTTTGCGGTTTTTTAAATTTTCATTTTATTTTATTTTATTTTTGAGATGATGTCTGCCTCTGTTGCCCAGGCTAGAATGCAGTGGCACAATCTCGGCCCCCTGCAACCTCTGCCTCCTAGGTTCCAGAGATTCTTGTGCCTCAGCCTCCTGACTAGCTGAGATTGCAGGCCCACACAACCACACCCAGCTAATTTGTGTACTTTTAGTAGAAACAGGGCTTCACCATGACGGCCAGGGTGGTCTCAAACTCCTGACCTCAAGTGATCCACCTGCCTGAACTTCCCAAATAGCTGGAATTACAGGCATGAGCCACCATGTCCAGCCTGCTGTGCTGTACTTCTAAGAAGAAGTGTTTCCTAGATCACTTTAAAAAAAATCCTTCTGAGTCTTCCAAGCAGTTGCCAAGAGTTGGATATATAAGAGATTGGCTCAGAGCTGACTGAGGAGAATAAGGCCTCTAAGTGAAAGCCAAAGTAAATCTTGAATGTATGGCAATTAGAGATTGTTAGCTAAGTACTTCTTCACAGCAGGTCCTCTGTGTAAAGGAGGTCTGAAAGACCCATTCTACAGCCCCTACAAACTTCATCCACCCTAAGAAGAGGAAGGCTGGATCTACCATCCCCAAGTATTCCCACTTACAAAATCTTAGTGACTACCATTATAAAAGTCTATGTTAAAACCATTCTGGACTAAAGGAAACTTAAGGGACATAACCAGGGGCAATATCTATTCCTTGTATAGATGCTAGTCTTAACAGTTTAAAATAAAAGCAGCTAAAAAAATTTGCTGGACAATTGGTAACAACTGAATATAGAGTAAATATTCACTGAATTTAGAAAAATATTATTTAGATGAGTTAATAATATTGTGGTTATATAGGAAATATTTATATTTATTGTAAATGTGTGCTGTAATTTTTGAGGCCCAAAGGCCACGATACCATTACTTATAAATATATCAGAAAAATGTAACAAATTAAGTCCAAATGGTAACAGTTGTTAAATAAAAGTTATCAGTACAGATTTGATTATTACATATTGTATCTAATGCAGTGAATGTTTGGATACTTCAAAATAAGGATTTTAAAGAAAAATGGAAGCAAAAATATTTCAACCCATAGAAGAGGCATGACAAGTAATAAAGACATTTTTTTTTCTTCAACTTTTAAGTTCTGGGGTACATGTGCAAAATGTGTAGGTTTGTTACACAGGTAAAGATGTGCCGTGGTGTTTTGCTGCACAGATCAACCCATCACCCAGGTATCAGTCCCAGCATCCATTAGCTACTCTTCCTGGTGCTCTCCCTTCCCCTCCCTCTCCCCCTACCCACCACCTACTGGGAACAACACCTGCTGGAGTGTTGTTTCCCCTAATGTGTCCATGTGTTTTCATCCTTCAGCTCCCACTTACAAGTGAGAACATGAGGAGATAGGTTTTCTGTTCCTGTGTTAGTTTGAATAAAGATAAATTTTACTGCTCTTGATTCTCAGCAAACTTCAAAATACAAATTCAGAACCTATAGATGAAACCATTTTAAATGTTAATTTTCTTTTCAACAAGATAATCTTTGTGAAACAGGGATTAATTATTGTTACGGAGTGGTCAACAGGATAACAGTTCCTATGTTTCCAGATTTATGTATTACAGAATTTATAATCTTTGGTTAGTTTTTCAGTATTAACATTTTCCTGCTTTCCCTATATAAAACACTTAAAACGTGATTAAGGTAAACTATTTATAAAGTTTTACAACAGATTAAATAGTAAGAGAATTATTTTGACTGGTACATCTAACAAGAAAATAGCACTAACTAAAAGAGATGCCATTCTAATCAAAAGTTACTACTGTGGTTACAAAGAGTGGCTTTGTACAAATAGGTTTACATATGTTTCATGGTAAAAGCATCACCTATCCACTCAAATGAATGCTCTCAGTAAAAGGTCTGAATTTACAAGCACAGTTTGAGACGACTGAAAAATGATGATCATGTATAGGAAAATATAAAAGTTATCTGAGATTCTACAGGGAAATTAATGTGGCCAATAACAAAACAGTTTTATTCTTCATGTGCTTTTTCGCAGAAGAAGTTTGCTTACCACAAGGAAAGGGATTTTGTGCAGGCACCCGGCTCAGAATGATGAAGCTAAATGATCAGTCCTGCCTCTAATCACTAACTGGAATTTTCTCTTCCAGGTAACATGATAGATTTTCGATAGCAGCCATTCTTCAAGCTTTGCAGAAATCCCAAACACCATTGGAATTAATGAAGGTGTAACTACTGATTTTATGATACATTAGTTATTATTCTTTGCTATACTCAACTCTGCTTTTATAAATTAGATCCATTTCCCTTTTGTAATGCAACCTAGTATTCAAATGGTCCCTAGTATCTCAATGCCCATCAAACACTATTTTTCCCCTCCACTAACAGAAACAAGCATGAGCACAATATATTTATTCATCTATTCATCTCTCAGTCATTCATATATTCTTTCAGCATTTCAATATTATGCTATATTCTAAGAATCTAATAATAATCAAGGTAGTCTTTCTTATGGAATTTCATAAGGAGAAAGACAAACTATTGATTTTTAACACAAAACAATAAGTACTGTCATAAATGTAGGCTGAGGCCCTCACCTGTTGCATTTCCCCAGTTATAGGGTCATCTCTGCCTGCCAAGAAATTCAATATTTTTAGATCCAAGCTTCCTAGGGTCTATGGCATTTGTTATTATTTTTTCCAGGTCATTGCATTGAAACCATGACCAAGGTTGGTAGGTCCATGCTACAAAAGCAAAAATCAAAATGTCCATCTCTATTGTTATTCCTTTTAATTCTGGCTTCCATGCTTTTGTACAAGGTCCCACCTGCTCAGTTTCTATTCCTTCTGAAGGGATAGGAATAATAGCACATTTTCACGTCCCTTAACTTGCTGTATAATGTTCTGTGCATGAAGGATATGTTCTAGCCCATTTTCTCATTATCGTTTTCTCTCTTCCTCCAAACTCGTTTTATCTTTTCAGCGAATATTTGTTTTATATGTGTCCATATTCAAGGAAACAAGAAACTTTGTACAATACACTGATGTCTACTGTTAATTTGAACAAAGAAGTCATAAAAGGCAAAGAGACCAAAGCTCCTTCATAATAATATAAGAGTGGAGTGACAGATGTTTGGTCATTAACCATCCCCCAGCACTGTGCATAGGATCATGGTAAGAAAAAGAACAGAAAACTTTTAACATGTTTTAATAAACTCAGGTAAGGCTCTCTCTCTCTCTCTGGGATCTAAGGAGGAGTGTATCAAATTGTACAGCAAAGGACACTTCTAGAAGATAAAATGACTTTTTCTTGTAAAGAAAGACAAAAAGTGTTCTGTATTGAGAATGACACATAATTTATTATAGTTGTAGTATAACTTTTGTTGGAAAGTTTTAAGAAATTCATCCAGACAAGTGGCAAGTACCAGCTAATTAAGGACATTGGACCAAGCAAATAAATTTAGATTTTAAGTTATGTATGAGGATATGCTATAAATAATTTTAAGCAGAAAACTAACCTGATTCAAATTAGAATTTAGAAAGATCATCCTTACTCAATAGTGAAGGATAAATAGCTAGTTCAGAATCTATGAAGATTACAGTACCTAGATTTGAGATAAATACAATCTGAAAACCTATGATTTATTTTATTTTTACTCTCACAATGTCTTTATTAGATAGAAATATACAGACTGATTTATTCATGTACCAATAGGAAAGCACAGCCACGACAAAACCAGTGTGATGGTGGTAGATGATTTTTTAAACGTTTTTGTTTCATAGCAGTTTTCTAGCAGATCTAACATGCTGACTTTCGAATTCCTCCATAGCACATTTCCAGGCAAATATCTGTGTCTCTTTCCTGCCAGATGTCTCACCAGCAATCTGCCAGCAGCAACCCGACTGAGGATCAATGAAATTCATTCTGTCTACTCTAAAAAATTTCAACTCTTAATACACCCTTGAATTTTTGTTTAATAAATATAAAAGTAAGATTTGTAGGAAAAATTTGTTTCTAAGACACATTTTATTTTTGCTTTTCAATATCTACTTTACTTACTTATTTAATTGTTTATGTAGCTGGCCTAATTCCACAACAAATGAGAAAAACTTAATATCAAGAAATGTATAAAATTAACTATAAATTTAAAGTCAAAATGGGCATTGAGATATGTAAGTGCTGTAACATGAAAGGAATCATAGTATGCAAATGCATAACACTAAAAGTCAAAACACCTGCTAGAATTGATCTACACTTTGGATCTTAGCTCCCTGTTAACCAAACAGAAAGAAAAACACTAGTTACAAAAATGTTCATTGCCAATAGATTATACTCCAGCTTCTCAGGGAAGCAAAGCTTTTGTTAATATATGGCTCTAAAGTTAACTTCTCTTATATAACTAGAATGAGACCTTGCTTAAGACATTTGTTGGCTTTTGATAATTCACTATGGTTTTATTTTTAGTTTATAACATTAAGTAAAGGTATTCCTGGCAAATTAATTCTTCCAAGAGAAGCTAAATTACATGTTAAAGGGAAAATGTTTAGTCTATGGTAATTAAATAACACTTTATTTTTCAAGGCAAAGTAGAGAATATGAAATTAGTGTCACTTGGATCACCAACCTATATACATTATATTCTACCCCAGTAACATACAATCAATGAAGATCTATTGACAAATAAAACTCTTTAAAATGTTATACTATAAAAATACTATTTTTGGTACATTTAATAAATTACTGTACAAATAAAACTAAGGATGATAACTTTATCAAAGCTTTTGATACTGTCAATAAGAGACATCACATATGACCATAAAAAAATCATAAAAGGAAAATTAGTTCAAATAGATGCAAATGAGTGTATAAGTATTATACATTTTCTCCATGCATATGATCCCTTTTTAATCTTACCTTATAATAATATTGCTAAGATAAAAATAACCAATGCTCTTTAGGAGTCACAAACAAAACAAGCAATGTAAAAAAGGAACTAATAAATGAAAGAGACCTATAGATAAAGAAAAATCAATGAGAAGCCACTTGCCATCTGAAGATACAGAAAGTAGCTATGGGAATTGATTTATTGAAGGGTTAAATAAATTTAAAAGAGAATAGCAAGCCAACATATAAATGATAGATAGTTCTATAGCCATCCCTAAATGAAAGAAAGAGGAAGGGAGGGGAGGGAAAGGGAGGGAAGGGAGGAAGGAAGGAAAGAATGAAAGAAGGGGAGAAAGAGAGAAAAGGAAGGAAAGAAAAAAAGAAAGAAAGGAAAGAAAGGAAAGAAAGAAAGAAAGAAAGGAAGGAAGGANAAGAAAGGAAGGAAGGAAGGAAGGAAGGAAGGAAGGAGGGAGGGAGGGAGGGAGGGAGGGAGGGAGGGAGGGAGGGAAGGAAGGAGAAAGAAGGAAAGAAAGAAGAAAGAAAGAAAGAAGAAAGAAAGAAAAAGAGAGAGAGAAAGAAAGAAGGGAAGAAGGGAAGAAAGAAAGGAGACAGAGGGAGGAAGGGAAGGAAAGGAAAGTAAGAATACAAGGCACAGAGAGAAAAATGGAAGAATATGTCAACATGCTTTATTCTTGCAAGTATATCAACTGGAGAGAAGAAAAAGGGCAAGTATTTAAGAAAAATTAAAATTGTTTATAATCCTTTAGCATGTGTGGTATGATCTCATTCACATAAAGTTATATGAATGAGAGAATGCATAGATAAACTAGGAAAGTATATGCAGTTAAATACTGATGTCTTAAATCATCATTGAGAAAGCAGAAGTACATCTAAGATGCATCATGGCACTGGGGTTGGCGAAGACGCGGAAATAAGATCGGACTTTTCCTTACACAGTTTAAATCATTTTAAGTCTTCCTTGCATGTTACTTTTACAATGCAAAAGCTTCAAATAAGACTCTCTAAATGTAGATAAACAATAATTTAATAAGCCATACCATTGAGATATCTTTACCATGAATGTCACTTCTTATAAAACACTTTGACAGAACCACACACATTTAAATAGCAAAGAATAGCCCATGACTAAAAAGTTAATAATAGTTTCAGGAAGAAAATTAGTAATTATGTATAAGAACTCAATACTACATAAAAATTGTTATATTAATTTCTATACCAGAAAAATTATCAGACTGACTTATTGATATGATGTAATCACAGAAAAGAGGTTCCTTTTAATCTTGCCTTATAGTTAGAAAATGATCACTTTACCAGAAGTATGATTTTAAAATAGAAAAAATAAATGAATCGAGGATCATTGTCCAAAAAAGTGTGTTTGTGTATACATATATACAGCTTTTTTCAGACACATATGTGGCAAAATATATAATTTTGTTGATACAAGAAAATAATCAAATTTCTCATCTCTACATGAACAATATAAAATATCAGCAAAACAAGCTGGTGGATCTAACTCTGATATGTGCTATTGTAGAAAATATATATATATATAAAATATATATTTCAAACTTGTGTATGGTCCCTAATAATATATAATCAGTATTTCAGAGTATAGGTCTGAAATTTTTTGTAAATTCTTCTTAATGTTCTTGTGTCATTTGTTGAGAAACTCATATGTTCCACCTTTTTGCAGGTTTGTGTGTATGTGTGTGCATATACACAGAGAAAGTATAGGAAGGCGTGTTTTGAATTTGCCATAGAAGCTAAATTATTCTCTGTACATAACCTTTCAAAAGATAATTACTAGAGATGCATCTGACTGAACACCCAAGGCAGCTGACAAGCACATCTGCCCTTCTGTCCAAAAACTCTTTGAGGGATTGACTCATGCTGATGCTTCTTCCTGACTGGAGAATAGTATTTAATGTTAGTGGCAATAGTGCTGGTCATCTGAATTGACCAACAAAAAAAGAAATAGTGTAGTAGAAATACCAGAGATCTAAAAACCAAAAGACATGGTACTATCAGAACCTCCCTGGACCTTGCTTCCATTGCTGTACATCAATAACTTTTTGATTTAACAATATTTTACTGACTGAATTTTAACTTAAAGAAAAACTGATTTCTCAAGCTGTTACCATGGCAAATCAACTTATAAATTGTTGCTAATCTGATGAGTACGATCGTAGTAAATCTGGGAAGTCATGCTTTAGATAAACCAGTTTAAATGCTTTAATTCCAAATATCTAGTACATTCAGACAATTTTTTAAAAATTTTGCTCAGAATTTTGAGATTTTACAGAATTCAATTTGGGAAATAAGGTGCTAAATTATACATAATGTTCCCTCCAAGAATAAAATCATAGTCATTTCTCAAAAAGACATACCAATGCTCAACAGATACATGAAAAAGTACTTAACATCACTCATCATTAGGGAACTGCTAATTAAAGCCACAAAAATATCTAACTTCACACTTGTTACAATAGCCATTATCAAAAAGACAAAAGATAAGAGTTGCTGAAGATGTGGAGAAAAGAGAACACTTGCACACTGATGATAGGAATGTAAATTTCTACAGGCAATTTGGGAAACTGTAGAATTTCATGAAAATAGTAAAATAAAATCATTATAGGACCCAGCAATTTTACTTCTGGGTCTCTATGCAAAGGAAATGAAATCATTATGTCAAAGAGATTGTACTCCCATGTTCAATGCAGCAATATTCACAATAGCCAAGATATGGAATCAACCTAAGTGCTTCAACAAAAGGATGGCTAGGGAAAATATTGTATATATGCAATAGAATAGCATTCAGCTATAACAATGAAGGGAATTCTACCATATGTGACATCATGAATGAATCTAAAAAATACTGGTAAGTGAAACAAGCCAAATACAGAAAGACAAATAAGCACATGATCTCACTTACATGTGGAATCTAAAATGGAAAGATCATAGAAGGAGAGAGTAGAATAGTGGGTGCCAGCGTCTAGGAAAGACTGGGAGATTGAGAGATGCTGGCCAAAGTGTACAAAGTTTCAGTTAGGATGAAAAAATTCAGCAGATCTATTGTACAGCATAGTAACTATAGTTAATAATTACGTATTTTATACTTGGAAACTGCTAAGAGAATAGATGGTAGACATTCTCACCACACAAAAAAAGTTAAGTATATGAGATGATGCATATGTTGATAAGCTTGATTTAAACTTTCACAATGTATATTTATATCAACACATTATCTTGTATGCTGTAAGTTACACAATCTTTATCAATTATAAACTTACAAATAAAAACTTAAAATAATTATATTTGCTTAGAATATTTAATAGTGATCACAAATATATAACAAAATATATAAAAAATGAAAACTGCGCAAAAATACAAACAAAATTATAGTTTAAAAGTATGAATATTTGGAATTAAATAATTTGAACTGGTTTATCTGAATAGATTATGCAAACTAAGTAGAAAAGTTATATCACTATTATTTTTCAACCCAAACTTGACATAGTATTTCACATCTAGCCATACTCTGGCATGACATCAACTAAGCAAGATGACACTTTCTCATTCATAAAACAAAAAAGCAAAAGAAAAGTTTTCTCCCTGCAACTTTTATTTTAAATGTGTATTTATCATCTGAATCTATTGCTGACAATTTATTAGAATTATAGTTGCTATTTCTCACCCATCCAACTGAAAATCATAAAAAGATTGTTTTCTATAAATTGTTCCAAAGCAATGTTAACAGATACACTGAACATTTGAGTCAAAAATTAATTACTTTCCTGCCCTCCTGAAATATGCCTGAGCCCAGAAGATACTGCCATAAAAAGAACTTATTTAATTTATACCAACTTTAAAATAACTTGGCTGTGGCAAAGCATGACCAGACAGCTGCCTGGAGTCACAGTTTTACATTCAGCTTATGTTTAATGAACTATTTTGCTCATATAATGAGTATCTCTCAGCTTCCCTGGACCTGTGCTTTCTTGAACAGTTTCCAAAGCTTTGAGAGTTTAAGCAAAGAAATAGTATGAGGTAGAAAAAATCAATGGTTCCTGATAATTGCTACCTTTGGCACCAAACAGAGGGAATGGTAGACATCAGTGAGCTGACTCTAAGTCTGCAGAACATATGCTCACCCAGAGTCAGAGGCAGCAAGCAGCACCTCTTCAGTGTACACATTTTTCTTCTGTTTTCTGCTCTGTTAATTTTTTATTTAAATGCAGAGATCTGACTGGAACATCAAAGAATTGCTTTCCATGGAGTGGATATCCAATTATTATGACAATAGTCAGCAAAGAAAAATTAATTTCATGTGAAAAGTGACAAAGCTCAAACAAAATGTGACCTTGAATACAGATGCATTTATACTGGGAAAAGAAACTGCCCTTTCTTCTCAGTCACTCACAAGTTAGCTTCGTAACATATGGAATAAGATTGCTAGTAAATTTATTTTGAATTTTCAACATTTAAAAAACATATGAGTACATATTTTCCACACCAAACCTGAATTTTTTCATCAAAATATAATAATAGGCCTGGAACAGTGGCTCACAACAATAATCCCAGCACTTTGGGAAGCCGAGGTGGGCAGATCATGAGATCAGGAGATTGAGACCATCCTGGCCAACATGGTGAAAACTTGTCTCTACTAAAAGTACAAAAATTAGGCGTGGTAGCACATGCCTGTAGTCCCAGCTACTCAGGAGGCTGAGGCAGGAGAATTGCTTGAACCTGGGAGGCAGAGGTTGCAGTGAACCCAGATCGTGCCACTGCACTCCAGCCTGGCCACAGAGGGAGACTCGGTCTCAAAAAAGAAAAAAAAAAATGTAATAATAAAAGATGTTATTAGACTTGTTGGCCACACTGGATATTCCTCGTGTCATTTAAAAGGCTTTTTAGTTAGGGAACAGAAAACATTTCATTGTGAGGAAAATGCAAACATAACCTCTAGAAACAGAAAGAAAGCAAGCTGATGCAAATGTGGACAGGCAGTGTTGGGGTGGGAGGGAACCGATCGTATATAGAACTGCTAGCACTATCCAGAAGTTTGTTTTTTATTCTAATGCCATTAAGTCACTGTAAGTTTTAGAAACAAAGGATATCAGGGGGAGAAACCACTTAAGCTGCTGCCTGAAAAATAGATGTCAGGGCAGTATGGGGTGTGTCTTGCACTGGTACAGAACTACCAGAAATGAAAGAAGTAAAGATATACAGAATACATGTTTGGTGACGCTGAAAGATTTGCCCGTGGGTTGGATGTTGGGAGTAGAGTCAGTTCTGTCAATCAATTATGATTCCCTAGACCATTTCCTGTTAGATTCCAAGACTGTATGGTGCTAAGGGGGAAATTATTGAGCTAATAGTATAGGGATAGTTATAATATTCTTAGCTCTTCTACTGGTGCATTGTGAAGGCTCCCGACGCCGCTTTACTCCTTTGTAAAATGGCCTCCACTTTCCCTTTCTACTTGAGAATGCCATGAATGTTACACACCTCAATCTGTTACACTCATTGTTTTCATGCAACCCCTTTCTCTGTCTTAATTGCATTACACCATACTTGTTCCTGTTGAATGTCAGTTCCATTTGTTTTTCATAGCTTCTTTAATTTATCAAAGTCAACTGAATCCAATCCTATCCTCCCAAGGTGTTGACCTTATCTTTTTTTCCCTTTTTGTTTTCCTCCTGTGTACTTCTAATGCGGCACATTTTCTACTCCATCATTTAGATTTGGGATTATTCTTTCAGCATCTGCCTCCATTGTTTACTGGATTTTTCCATAGCACATTGACAACAATGCTTACAGAATGCCTCCCTTCCCCGTGGTGCTGTCTTTGAAATGGATTTAACTTTTAAGACAAAAGATAGAGTTATGCTGTCAAATGATACATTACAGTCAACATTCTCCACCATATACTATATCTAAAACACTGGATTCAATATGGAGTAAATAGAACATCACTGGAGAAACTTGAGACTTCGTACTGTATATTCTTCTGGCCATTAGAACACATATTTCACATTGTGATCAATCTTTCACATGTTGGAAGTAAATTTGCAAGTATTTAATTCCAGGTTCTGCAGGTAACAAGCATAGATGGGATAGCTCAAAAATCACATATATAATACACGTCAAAATCATATATATATATATATATTTAAGTCATCTTTTATATATAGCACTTTTATCACTTTTGATACTGGTTTGACTGTTCTCTCTCTCTGCTTGCTTTTACTTAATGCCCATTTAAAAATAGGGGCAGAAGTGAAAGGAAAAAATGCAGCATTAAAATGTCTGTTTTTTACAGTGCTTTAAGTAAATTTCTTCTCATTTTTCATCTTATAGATACACATATATACGTATATCTTACATTAGGACTATAAGTTAATGTACAATGCCCATCACTTGTGTTTAATACATGACCTTTAAATACTAAGTATTTTAATCTTGCAAACTCCCATCTGCAGAGAAATAAATGTCTAATTAAGCGGGAAAAATAATTAAAATAAGACTGACCTTTGCCTATGATTGCATATTGTATGTTTTTAATTAGAAAAATTAATATAAACTTGTTAATACAGATAAGTATTTAAAAATATCAGTGTGTTCAACTTAATATGGTTTACTTTTCTGAGTCAATGACCACTTTCTTTTTATTAATGCTAATACATCTAACTGTAAAAGTATGACTTTTTATAGCAGTGAGCAATTTTTAAATTTCTTATTGTAGAATTAAATATGAAAGATTTAGCCTGAATGCTAAAAGAAATCTATTAAACTATCTAAAAATACAGTCACAGCATGGAGCAACAGTACAGAATCCAGTTATTCTAATGCTTCTTATACACATTATATGAAGGTTTATTTCCAGCATTCCTTAATATTTTTTTAGTTAATCCATGTCCGAAATAATGCATAAACAAAGTAGTTTATATACTTGCGTGCTGGTTCTTAAGGTACATCATTTAAACTAGGAAATATACATTCTTTCAATGTTAGAGTCAACTTTATTTATTTCCTTATGCAAATAAAATCATCAAAGTGTATTTACCATGACTAAAAATGGCAATTCTTTATCTGATGGGTATCTTTAATATGACTAAAAATGTGATGCTTTATATTTTTTTCAACTTTGTGTCAATCAGTTTATTTTCTTTTTCTTGTATTTCTATCTTACAGAAATAGAAACCTTAAAATTTATCACTGGAATAAAATAGTGTAGCAATAGTGCATATAACGTGACTACAATGAGCCGTAAATGATAATACAGTTTTAAAACCTGAAAATAAAATTTTAAATTCTTTTATTAAATCTAAGATAACAATCAATCAGTAATTTTGGGAATATGCTCAAAATAACAGCATGCCAGTTACTCCACCCACAGTTCAGAGGCACTTTGTGATCATTTTGTGATTGGAATTTCCTTAAATACACAATAATAAATGTCTCGATTTTGTGACAGGGTTTATACATTATTTTAGCTATATAAAATCATGCCTATCATTCTCAAAATACCAACAAATGAAACATGTATTTTAATCAACTGAATACTTCATCATTAAAAGCCTTGAAACAAATACTTGAAAAATGTGTTTTAAAAGCAGTCATTCAGCCAGAAGTCAATTGGTCCTAGAAAGTGTAATGGATGTCTTTGTGAAAAATCATTTATTTATAAAGAGAATGTCATTAAAAGTTGAAAGCAGTGCTCATATAAAAGAAACAATTATGGGAGAAAATAATTTTGGGTTACATAATTATATGTCCTTCTAGGCTCATCATCATTTGAGTTGCTTATTTGAAAATAGAACTTTGATATTTTTTAAAAAAGTATTTTAAAAGTTTTCATCCTATATAGTTCAAACCCTGATCATTTTTTAAAATAATAGTGCTGACAATTGTATTCCCTTTAATATTGTTTTATATGCTAATAAAACTGTCTGCATAGTTTTAGGAAAATACCAAGAAAAACAGGAATGTCAGATAGTTGATGTATTGTTTTGTATCTGCACTATCCTATATGGTGGTCACTATTTTAATAGTCAAAACTATTTAAATGTAAAATAATTAAATAAAATTTAAAATTTAGCTTCTTGCTTGCACCAACATTTCAATTAATCAATAGGTACATAGTGCTGCAAGCTATAATATGGGACAGTGAAGATGTAAACAATTCCAACATTGCAAAATGTTCTTTTGGACAACATCAAATTGGACTTTCTGCATATCTTGAATTTTTTTTAACAAAGTGAAGACTTTATTATTGAATGCCTAGAAATAAATATTTGAAAAATGTATTTTTAAAACTGACATTCAGCAGGAAGTCAATTGATCCTAGAAGGTATAATGATGTCTTTTTGAAAAGTCATTTGTTTATATAAGGAATGTCATTAAAAGTTGAAAATAGTCATCATATAAAAGAAACAATATTAGAAAAAAATACTTTGAAAAGAATAAACATATGTGTCCTTCTAGGCTCATCACCTATTTGAGTCACCTATTTGACAACAGATTAATAATCTATTTGTTTTCATGTTTTTCCTAAAACTTTTAGGCACAAAACGAAATGAGATGAAATAATGTCTTGTTGAAGGTGAAAACAACTGAAACCCAGTCAGTTTGGAGGTAGAGCCTTTTCAGAAGGCCAGAAAACAGAAGGCCAATGCTAATGTGAAATATCAATGATTTAAAAATTATTCACAGAAAAGAAGTATTTATTTATGTTAAAAAAGCATAGCACATTTTCCAAAATTTTTATAGTTTATTATCTGCCTTTATGTGAATGTAGAATGTTTGCTATTTTTACTTTAATAGAATATATCTTCCATATTGTATTTTACTTTTACTCCTGTTAATTTTAAAATAGATAATTAAGTACAAGAAAGTAAGTCCTAGGGTAATGAGCGAGAAGAGCTTAATCAGCCTAGAATCTGAATCTTTTTTAAAAAGTGCAATTTATTGGAAATCATACTCATGTTAATAATTGATGGTTAACCACTGAATTTTTGGCTGCTTTTTTTTCATATTTACTTAGAAATAGCAATATTATAGTACAAGTCTACTTTTGGAGAATGAAGAAATTGATTCTTTATAATTTTATATAATTAATATTATATAAAATTTGAATTCACAGTTTTACCAGATGTTTCTTCTTTTTAAAAAATAACTCGATATAAATTTAGTAACTTTGAAACAAAGATTTTTCTGAACATGTGTATTTACAAAGAAAAGGCATAAACTTTTCTGTTTTGTCATCATAGGAGTGAAGTAAAAAACATAATCATATTTATCATATTTTTGTGATGAGCTAGCCTTTAAGTGATATTTAGAACTACTGAGATGCACTGAAGAATAATGAGAAACACGCTACCAATGGATAATGCTAATCCAAGTTTCTCATTAGGTTTGAAATACAGAATACATTTGCAAAGAATTATCAACAAAAGTCCTTTAGGAGACTGGCACAGTAGCACATGCCTGTAGTCCCAGCTACTCAAGAGGCTGGGGCGGAAGGATCTCTTGAGCCCAGGGTTTTGAGTTCAGCCTAGACAACATAGCAAGCTCCTGTCTCTAAAAAATAATTAATTAACTACAGGAAAAAATATTTTTAAAAGTTCTCTAACCAAAGTTTTGCTAAAAGAGATATAAAACACAAATCATAAACTTTTAATAAGTGAACATTTGTATGGATAAATCCAATCACAGTCTAATTCTGTATTTTTTATCCCCTAAATCAAAACTGTTGAATTAACAGTTGGTAGCATTTGATATTCTATGTACAAGCAAGCCAAAGTTTTCAGAGAGTACTGTTTTCATCAAGAAATAACAGAAACTAGACAATCACATAGCAAATATAGGTGCTCTCCCATTTTGGGGTGGAAGAAAAATAATTTGCTTAGAGATGACCTTTTAAAAACATAAAATATAGCTTCTAGTCATTTTTCACATAAGAATATTTAATGCAAAACATTAAATAATTACTTATTTTACTTAGAGACAGGACGTTGCTTTGTCTCCCAGGCTGGAATACAGTGGTGCTATCACAGCTCACTGTACCGTCAAATTCCTGGGCTCAAGCAATCCTGTGGCTCCAGCATCCCTAGTAGCTAGGACCACAAGTGCTAATCACTACACCTGGTAATTTTTTTTTTTTTTTTTTGCACAGATGGAGTTTCACTATATTCCCAGGCTGGTCTCAAACTCCTGGCCTCAAGCCATCTTCCTGCCTTGATCTCTCAAAATTCTGGCATAACAGGCATGAGCCACCACACTGTGCTTAGACAACTGCACACATGGAATGGAGAAGTAGGATGATGATCTACTTCGTATGTGCAGAAACTAGATAACCTACTTTCTATTATATTTGATGGTATTTCCTAGAAAAAAAATTTTGAGGCAGGAGCATTTTCTTACAGAATATAATAATAAAAACTATTTATTTATTTAATAGTCATCCTGACTTCTATAAGGACTCCCAGTTAATACTGGATTTCTCTCCAGAAGTGTGCCTCAATTTCTAGAACAGAACAAATCTAAGTGTTCCCCTGACTTGAGGCAGACAGTAGAATTTATAGTAAGCATATGTTTCTGTTATGTAGGAGAGAAGAAAAACTTGTCTGACTAGTCTCCGAAATGAATATTTCCAGCCTTGACACACTAATGAAAATATTCTCCTTAAAAGGAGTTATTTGGAGATGGCATATAGCAGAGAATATTTAAGAAGTGAGTATCAGTTACGAGTAACATGTGAAAACAAAAGAAAAGCCAAGCTAAACTGAAAGATAGTTTTCTATGTCTTAGGCAGATTAAAAATCTCTATTTAATATTGCTAGCTAATATTTTTTAACTCGAATATTTGTTTTGAAACCTTATCAAAATATAAATTTGGTCTAAGAGAGTTAGCAAGATACTGGTTGGATATCAATGCAATTATATGCATTTAATTATGTTTAAAAAATAGTTTTTCCAAGTAATTTCCTGGTTAAGAGAAGGTTGAAAATAGAACTCACTGGTTCTATTTTTTAAATCTAACATGAAAAAATAATTTGAAATATGCATTAGTTTGTTTTTTCCCTTGAGTATCAAAGTACTACTGTTGAGTCGTGACTTTTGCACTTGAACAGATATGGGTTCAAATTGAGGCTTCACTCTTTACTTAGTACCTGAGCTTATATACTATACTTATATTTCTTACTTGGTAAAAGAGTAAAGCAAATGTTCCTAGTCACCCAGGACAGGCTGGTAGGGAGAAGTGTGAAACATGAGTTGGTAAAGGGGCTATCTTCAATTTCTAACTGCCAATGTCGCATGAATGCTGCTCCTCAGTTATTTGCGAGAAGCAAAGAGAATGCAAGATCAAGTTGTTTCTGTCAATCACATACTACTTCTGCTCATTATGCCACTGGATACAATTTAATTACATGATCACACCTAACTGTAAAGTAGGCTGAGACTTTGTTTAGCTAAGTGGCTAGAAATAACAAATATTTTTATTTGTTGAATAGCTAGAAATATTTGCCATAAAGTGATGTAATGCTGCTTACCACATAGAGCTATGTTATAGATAAAATGACACAAGGTAAAGTTCAACATTCCCCATGTAGGGGTTAAAAAAATATTTGCTATTATTATGAATGTCAATGTTACCATTCTGAACTTCATTTCTCATTATAGAGCTTTCAAGTTGTGAAAGGAACTGTAAATTGGTTAAATATTTACTCTTTCCCAGAGAGTGCCTGAAAATTTATTTCTAACACTCTGATACAACATTTTTATTTTGATTTAATGAAAAGAAAATGAACTTTGAAATTATACTAACTAAAAAGTAAACCTCTGCTTTCCCATTTAATACTTGGGTAACTACAACCAAATAAACGATTATTGAATATCTACAAAGAGTAGTTGAGCTTGTGCTGTGTTTTGAGAACATAAACTGCAGTTTGATGGAATAAACATTAAGATAGGACAATATTTTAAAATAAGTACAATTACAGTGATAAATTCAGAGAGTGAATACATTCAATGTGAAATTTAGGCTATATCATGGGATATCATGTTAAAAGGTTATTGTGCTAATCCAGGCAAGAAATGATGGGACTGGAACTTGAGCAGTGGGTGGTGATGGGGAGGAGGAGAGAAGAGGAAGAAGAGAAAAAATAGAAACCCATTTGAAAAACATTTTAGATGGAGATTGATAGTACTTAGTTAATCACTGTAAGCTGCAGAAATAATGCAGAATAAACCAAAGCTGTTTTCAGGATTTACCACCTGGTGAATGTCTATCACCTGAGGAGAGAACACATATAAAACTAGGTTTAACAGAGAAGATAGTAATTTCAGTCTCAGGTACATAAGCTTGTTTCTAGTATGAATTACACTGAAAATCCCTTGTTATTAATTCAAAATTATCTGGAAAACAGAAGCAATTCATGTTTAGAGATATCTATTTAAAAATAATGAACAGGAATGTGAAATTTTGGGTGAAAGATAATAAGAAAAATCAATGAAAGAAACTTTGGAAAGTGACTAAGGAGAGCTCCTAAGAACTAAGAAGAAAACTGAAAGAGAGCGATGAGGATACAGAATCAAATAATGAGAATAACACAAGGAGGAAATGACTTACAAAAACGCCAGCTGCTATTTTTATTTTTATGTTTATGTTGGTCAGGTATTTTGGAAATGTCATTTTGCAGAAGAACCAAATCAACCAGAGGTCTATATTGCAATTGGTTGAGAAATGAAAGCAATCAGAGAAAATTGAGGCTCTAAGTACAGACAAATCATTCAATAACTTTCTTGGAAAAAAGAAGAAAAAAGAAACATGGCAGTAATTTAACAAGAAAGCAGGTCAGAAATGTTAACATTTTAGGATAGAGGATACCTCAATATACTTGAAAATTGAGATGAAGAAAGTCAGTGAGAAAGCATGATTTACATTTCAATAGGGGGAAAAGGCAATGTAAAAATTATAAACTTGAAAAGAAATTGAGGTGTTGAAGAGAGTGATGCCAGCAAGATGACTCAATAAAAGCCTCTGGCACTTGTCCCCTCCAACAAAAGCAACCAAAACAATAAATGAACAACTACATTTTCATGAAAATAACAAAAAGAGAGAGTCAGAGTACACCAAAGGATTCACAGAAACCCTATGGAGCACAGAAATTCAAGATGGCCACATTGAGACTAGGAGGAGAAACACCCTTTGCCCTCCTGTTCCGCAGGTGGGATCAGATCAGAGCCAGGAGTGACTTCTTTCTCTGGAGAAAAGGTAAGCAAGAGGACAACAGGAGCTCTCATAACCCCCTTGGACACTTACAGTTCTCATCTCTGGGGACTCCTGCAGTTCTCATAGGTACTAAGCCCAGCTGAGAGGGCGGCTTGGAGTCAACACAGCCGTGTACCCCCCAATCCCCAAACTGAGGATGGAGCTGACACTGTTCCCCACCCACTATGACCCACGGAACTACTGTGCTACGCCATGCTGGGAACAGGACCGCACTGAAGTGTGTTCTGCACTGCAGAGTGAGTAAGCACATTATCCTCCCACCCATGAGGCTTTGCTGATGCTGAAACACACCTGCCTTGTACCCCACCATTCCTAAGCAGAGCTGCTGCTACACTCTACTTCATGGATCCAAGATGCTACATAGCCGTTCCATCTATGCCAGTCACTGCTGCACCCTGCCTCTCAGGACCTGAGATAAACAGAAGTGGTGCCTTGGCCGCCTGGAGCAGTCACACTCCCCAGTGCCTAAACTGAAGCAGCATCCTATCTCTCAGAGAAATCATACCTTGGCTTCCCAGAACAATCATGTCCCTCAATACCTGAGCTAAAGCAGCTCCCTGAATTTTGGGAAATTAGTGCCTTGCCCTCTCAGGGCAGTAATGCTCCCCAGGTCTGAGCTGAAGCTAAGCATAACCTATAGGGAATTGAGGGCCTAGCTGAGCTGAACAGCTTCTCATCCCAGGAATGAGCTGATGTAGTACCTTGTGTCTCAGGGAAACAGAACATTGACTGAGCTGAGAGCACAGCCCTATAGGCCAAAAACTGTATTACCCTACTCCCCAGGAATAGGGCTAGCCCCTTGAAGTCTGAGCTGATGAGATACTGACATCTCCCTGGGGAAATAGAATCCTGCCTGTGCTGCTCCCTGACCCCTAGACATCAGGACACATCTATACTCCAACATCCTGGGATTTTGCTACCACTAAACCTCACTTCACAGTGTCTGGGATACTGCTGTTTCCCACTATCCCATGGTCCAGGGTCACCACAAGGTGTTTCCTCAGACCTGAGTTGCCACTGTTCCCACTGTGCCCTGTTGGCTCTGTTTCCCAAATTGTAGGCACATCATTCTCCCCTTGCCTAAATGTCCAAAGCATCCCTAAGCCAGTGCTGTTCCCTTCCTCCCAGGGTTCGAGTCACAGCAACCCAGCTACCAGGGGGTGCTTCAGCATCGCAGATCCCTTCACAGTAGTACATAGTATAAGTTTGATTGAATAACCTGAAACTGAAGCATAGTCAAGTTGTTGTATCATAAAAACAATTACAGTTGGTAGATGGGAAGGAAGATATAGGCTAGGGACTTATTTTGGACTTAACAGGTTGCAGGTAGTACTTTATATCATAAGATTACATGATTTCTCCAAGATAAAAAATATAGAGTGAAATGTTTTTAAAATGTCTCAATACATTCTATTATTGAAAACTAATTACCACATCATACATCACACACACACACACACACACGGTCATTTCTGCAAACATATGTGAAAGGGCAGAGGTAGGATTTTAGGTGTGCCTCTTCTATTTAACTTATCATGGCAAACTCAAAAGGTATAATATAGTGATTGAAAGTCTCAGGGTCACAAAAGAAGGCCACCTTCTGAGGTCACTAGGAGAAAATATACTCAGGTTTAAACTCTTTTTTTCCACCTGCTGTCTCCAAATCAAGCGTCCTTTTATGCTCCCTATTTCTTTCACAATACCTTATTTTGTAACTAAATTTCACTGTATTCTAAGACATATATGTGATAAAGACAGAGGAAGATAAAAGGAAAGAAAGAAATTTTATATGAGAAGCAGAGATGAAGAAGAATGAAGAGATCATGTTGGTGGAGCGGCTTCAATGTGTGGAGAAAAGGGATTGAGAAGTGAATTAGAGATAAGTAAAGTAGGCATCTCATGTGGAAGACTCTTCTGAGAAATAAGAACATCTACTAAAAGGGACAGATAATTAAAATCTGAGAAAGAATGACATCAAAACTCTGATTGATGTGACCTTGTTTAAATGCTAAGTGAGGGAATTTTTTGAGTTACAAAGAGGAAGGGTGGAAAGGGGAAGTAGGATTGAGAAAAAACAATGAACTCAGTAAGGGAGTGGAGCACCAGAAGAATTTGGACACCTCCAACAGGCCCCTTGATAGTGGGATTATAGGGAAATGTAGTGCAAGTGGAAAGATTTACATAGGTACCAGTGTTAGCGACAAGAACTTTACTAGTGTACATGTGGAAATAAAAGGAAAGTAAAAGGGCTTAAGATGTTTTCTTGGCCTTAGATATAATAAGTTAGATTGAATGATAATATATGATCACTTGGAGTTGGAAGATAAACAGAAAGGATATAGGAGACAATTGGACCTTTTTTTTTTTTTTTCCTTTCTTAATCTAGCATCTTGGTATGAAGTTGTGAAGTTGTAATTAATTCCATACTCTGCACCATATTTTTAGCCTATTGCTTTGGTTCTGAGCCACCAAATAAAATGAAATGGACAGTGACAAGAAATAGGCACCAGATAGCCATTGCCATAGCATTAGAGCTATGAGGAAAGAGCAAATGTGAAGATTTCCCAATCTATAACGATTACCTTAAAAGGGCACTGATTATCAGCTCAGGGAGCTGTAACCCAACAACAGCTGACTGTGTAGTGCATAGGTTTACAGAACCTTTTGGGCACTCTATCAGGGAGTCACTTGAAAATGAAGGACATAAATCAGTAAGTAGGTTTCATATATATTTAGATTTCATGGGAGAAAATGTTCTGGTTCTAAAATAAACGAAAGGGAGAAAGAAAGGAAGGAGATGGATATAATGTGCAATTCTTTATCTTGGTATACCCATATTTTTTTAAAATGCCACATTAAAAGAAAACAATAAGATTGCATTAATTTCCCAGTGCTGCCATAACAAATTGTCATAAATTCAGGTCTATTAAAACAACAGAAATTAATCTTCTCAAATTTCTGGAGGTTAGAAATCTGAGATCCAGTTGTCAACAGGGCCACAATCTTTCTGAAAACCCTAAAGAAGAATCTTTTTTTTTTTTTTTTTTTTTTTTTTTTACAGAGTCTCACTCACTCTGTCACCAGGAGCCAGGCTGGAGTGCAGTGGTGCGACCTCGGCTCACTGCAACCTCTGCCTCCCGGGTTCAAGCAATTCTCCTACCTCAGCCTCCTGAGTAGCTGGGACCACAGGCGCGCGCCACCACACCCAGCTAATTTTTTTGTATTTTTAGTAGAGATGGGGTTTCACCATGTTGGCCAGGATGGTCTCAATCTCTTGACCTCGTGATCCACCCGCCTTGGCCTCCCAAAGTGCTGGGATTACAGGCGTGAGCCACGGTGCCCGGCCAGAATCTTTCCTTGTCTATTTCTAGCTTCTTGTGGTTACTTTCTATTCTGCATTCCTTAGCTGCATCATTTCAATTTCTGCCTCTATGTTCACACGGTCATCTTCCCTCTGTTCGTGTCTGTGATTCTGTCTCCAAATTCTCCCTTTTTATTTTATAAAGACAGCAGTCACTGGATGTATGGCACGCCCTAATCCAATATGACCTCATTTTAGCTTGATTACATATGAAAATATCCTATTTTAAAACAAGAACGCATTTCTGGGTTCTAGGATTTAAGACTTGAACATACCATTTTGGGAGACACAATTCAATCCACTACAATCATAAATACTTAGCAAATGATTTTTTCTCTACCTGAAATCAGATATTTCAAGTTCTAAAATAACTGTATCATCCCTTTCTGCTCTTACCTCCATATGTTTACTTACCTATAAAATGCGGGCAGTAATAATTTCTATCTTATCAGATTGTTATGAGGATTACAGCTATTAATAGATGTCCAGTGTTTAGACTAGCTCCTGGTACAAACACTTGGTAGGTATGTGTTGGGCAGCCTTGAGACACCTGCTAGCACTTCCCACAACAATGATTCTGCCAAGACTTTACCCTGAAGAAATGAAAAGATTAGCTAAATCTTATTGTCTAGACAGTGTGGGAAGGAATTAGCCTATTAGTGAGACAGCACTAATTAGAGTATTTTTATCATGTTTCCCCTATTGTTTCTGCAACTTACTCAGTAATTGGACAAGTTACTCTATTAGACAATGACCTTGGGCATTGTGGTTGGTTTTTGCAGCCCCTTCTAAGTCAATTTTCTAACACAGGCAGATGAACTATCTTAATTGGTATGCCCTAGGAGGAATATAAACATGTCAAATACATAACCATCAGGTAATACACAGTGTTGGATGACAGTCACTTTCCCTTTTGCCAGCTTCCTTTAAGGTAAGCTTGGTAACAAAGCAGGACAAGTTTTGCTTGTCTATACAGAGGTAAGATTACCTTATTTAAGAGGTGGAATAGGGAAGGAAGGCAACCTAAAGTGAACATTATAGCCCAGCAAGCATTAATTCTCACCATGTAAACATGATTAAAAAACAAATCTTGGCTATAAAAAAAACAATTGAGGTGCTAATAAAGTTCATTTTTTCTTTCTACATGTCAGTCAAAGTCAAAAGTCTCTTTCCTAATTTTTAACTATCACAGAAACAAGTGTACTGACTCCCCAATAATCTGCCCAATTAAATGGTGGTACTGTTATGCAAGTAGCTAAGTTGGGAAATTCTACTACAACATCTCCTCCACCTGCATTATGTGTGCTGTTCCCCCCCCCCAGTACAGATAAATGAAAAATAAAAACAAAAAATAATAATTCTCTTCTAATTTGTGATCCCATAATTCTACATGAACAATGCATCTCAATATTGTGAGCAATTTCTTTTCTATAAGAGCCTCATGAAGAAGAAAGACATTACTAAGGAGCTGTAATAAACACATTGAATCCTAGTCCTTTCTTATTTAGGGTTAGCTTGGCATGTTGCCCATTGACCATTGGCAGCAGTCAGACTTTTGAATTGTTCATTTTCACATTGTGGCTACAAAGGAAATGAAGAAAGACGAGGCATCCAGAATTAGCCTGAATATTTCAACTATGAAAAAAGAAAACTGATATTCTCTCTCTCTGATTCACATACATACATACAGGCATATATACATATATAGAGAGAGATAGCAAAACTGTTTTCTAATTTTTTGTCCTAGTTGCCGTAATTGCATTTTCCTCAAACAGGTTTACTTTGGTGCTTCTTTAACCTGGCAGGTCATTAGCATCACTTGAAGTGGTCCTAAGGACTACTGATGCCTTAACTGGACCTAGACCAATTAAATTGGAAGAGAGTCAAGTTAGGGAAGGTGTTGCTCTGTAGGCATTTTAAAAATATTTCCTGCATGACTTTAACACGTAGGATTGTGAACCACTCACTTACTTTGCTAGAATTTGACATTTTAGGTGCTTTGGTTTGTTCATCTTCACATCCGTTCCTTGTTATTTCCCCAACATGTAGAAATCACTACCCAGTGCTAATGAGGCTCTCATATTGAGAAAGCTCATTTCCGTCTTCATTTTTCCTTCCCTCTGGGATTTTCTGCATTTGGTTGTGTAGGTATTAACTTCTTGACCTTTCTAACACATAACCACGTTAGGTTAGTTTTATGATAATATTAATAACAAAAATGCCTATTAAGGATTCTATTTGTTTAATTTTCTAGAAAACAGCACAAATAAAGTCAATTTATTACAATGTAAACTTAATAAAAAAATACGTTAGCTTTAAGAAAGTTTCAAGTCTATATCAGAACATCAGAAGAAACATTGAGATATTTAGCCGTAGCGATGCCAGTTTTTCCTAAAGCATGCCTCTTCTTGCTGCTAAAATAGGCCTTTAGGTGTTATGGGTCAGACTACCTGTCAGCTTTTAAAAATTGTAAATAGTTTGGTAGTGTCAGGAGATCTAGAACAGCCTCACACACAAGAGAACTGTATATTATCCTGTTTCTTAAAGGACAGTGGCCTGAGGAGTAGCATGCATTATAAATAAAATGTACTTCTGGAGCAGTGTAATTTCAATATTTATTCTTTTATTTCCACACCACAATGGAAAAAAACTTAGTGTATAGCCAATGGCAGTATACATATTTCTCGCATTATAGCTTCCAAGAGGTCCCAAACAATGCTACTTTTTAAAAAAGGATTCATTTGCAAATCTGGTAAGCTTTGTTATCTATTCCTAAAATATTCTTAGCAACCTCTAAAACTGAGAGACAGATGTATTTATTATGGCAATACTATCTGCACCTGGCCAGTATTGTAAAAATACAATGAAATATTAGTATTTGACAGGAAGTAATTCAAGTATTAAAGGGACTGACTAATAGATTAACCGGCAATACCACAAAATTACCTATGGTTACAAGCCACATAAAAGCAGACCTACAGATAACTTCCCTTTGTGACACCTCACTAAATTTGAGCATTGATTTGATTTCTTTCATGTATTTACACTATAGATATCAGAGTTACAGAATCAATTGTATAGGTTGCCCCAAAGACCACTTTGTTAAATTTATGAGTAGCTGCTTAGGATCAACAGTCAGAAAATCAATTTCCTTCTATTCTGTTTCTCATTAGTGTACAAGTTTTATTTGTTTTTGTAGGATTGCCTAACCCATTTGAGGAAGCAATTTAAATAGTCTGTCTGTGCACATACTATTCAATTCCAATCAAGCCCCTCTATGGCAAACAGGGTTTTGCTTACAGATAAAATAACGACAAATAACAAAAACAAGTGGTTTATTTAATAATTGTTCTTTCCATTGAATTAACTCAATGAGGTCCTTCACACATGGCTAAAATAGGAGGGTCCTTTTCATCTTGACTGTTTGGAAGAGAGAGTATTTGATAGAATTTAGTTGTGAAGACAGAAATAGAATGTTAGCAAAAACTAAAAACTTCTGGATATTTAACTCAACTGTTGTGGGTCCTTTATTGCGGAGCCTGCCCTGCCTGTTTGCCAATAAATATGTATTAGTTACCCACAACATCCCAAAAGTAATTAAAAATTAAATAGATTCTTCATCTCTTGGGCCTACAGTTCACCATAAAATCATAATCATCAAAATTCATTCTTATTCACTTGGTTCTCTGATATTTTCAATTCAATCCCATAAATATTTATAGCATTCTGCTTTCTACCATGGAAAAGTATACAGTCTTGTATGAAAGATAACGCAAACACGTATAACTAGCTGCCCAAAGGAGCTAAGTGTCATGAGACAAGCATGAGTGAAGAACTGGGTCAAAGTACAGGCAGCAGGAGCCCGTGGACCAATGTGAGTATTAACACAGGTCAGCAAATATTAAAAGAAGATAATTGAATATGTGTAATATATAGAGACTATACGTGACCTACAAAATGATGATGTACCAACTTATGTCAAGAATGACATCAAATGTCTTCCACTTCCATTCACAATAAACTATCTGACACCAGGGAGCTCTCTCAGTGTAGATAATAAAATTTGGACAAAATAAATCTAATATTGTTTTCAGGCACTAGATAACCCAGAACTATGATTTCTAAAAAAAAAAAAAAAAAAAAAAAAAAAAAAAAAAAAAAAAAAAAAAAAAAAAAAAAAAAGTTCCACTATTATCTGATCCTTCTACGTGGATGCATTTTCCATACCATGGCACAAGGAAGAGAAGTCCAAACAGAGAAGCAGTCTTGCTGAATTGAAAAGACAATTAGAGGTAACTGTACACGGAAGAGGTGATCCCAAAATCTGCATACCAATCCCTTTGCATTCATATTGGAATACCAAGCTGCATATGAAAAAGATTACAAATGATAGAAATACTTCATTTTTTCATGGGCTATGAATTACACAACTGTGTGTATTTCTGAAACTCACCCACTCTACACTTACCATCTATGCATTCTACTTTCTGTAAAATATACCTCACTTTGATAGAAAGTAGTGGCATAACTTGGCTAGGCTTTTAATGGGAACAGTCTGGCTGCTTTGTTCAGATTTAAGCTATGTGTGGGGATACACAGTGGCATGAAGAAAACGCAGGAACTTTTTGCTATAAGTTGAGTAAGAGATAGCTCAACTTGGACTAGGGCTTTATTTGTGGATAGGGTATAAATTGTTACAGTTCTGGTTAAATTTTGAGGCTACACTCATGAGACTTACTGCTGGATTGAAAGAGGGGTGGGAGACAAAGAAGTCAAGAAAGCAAGTGTTTGGTCTGAACATATAAGGGTGAAATAATAATGTGCTGATACAGGGAAGAATGTGAGTGGAGCATGTGTGAAAAAAAATTCAGAATTCGATTACAGGTGTGTTAGAAGTTATATGAGACCATTAAGGGATCATGTGTAGATTAAGAACTGTGTGTGGCTTAATCCCTGGGACACTCGAACTTTAAAAAGCCAGGGAGTTAAGAAGCAGCCAGGAAAAACTTAGATGGAATGGTGAATGATGCAAAATAAAATCAGGAGAGTGCAACATCCTATCAGCTGTGTTAATTATGTACACTGACATGCTGGAGGTTAACTTCTCCCTATCAGCTGCATCCTTATTCTTTTAGACACACTTTATCTCTACCATTAAAGAAAAACCAAACAAATAACTCCTCATTCACTACAGTTATAAACCTCCTTTTCTTGTTGTCCAAGTCAAAGTTTCACAAAGGGTTGTCTCTTCTCTTTCTCTACATTTTCTACTGACCTCTCAATTCCCTCCAAACTGGCCTCAGCCCCCAGTATTTATGAAAAATACCCATTAAAGTCATCAATAAACTAAGTTCTCTAAACCCAAAGGTTGGGTTTTCCCTTAGATCTATTCTTACTTGCTCTTTAAGGACTACTTGACATTCTCTACTTCTTATAACATT
>NW_016107322.1:12495054-12509377 GCF_001604975.1 Cebus imitator
CGGGGCGCCGACAAAGCAGCCGCGCGGGGCAAAGCAGCCGCGCGGGGCAAGGCAGCGGCGCTGGCCGGCGCTGGCCGGCACAGCCGCGCTGGCCGAAACAGCCGCGCTGGTGACCGTGGAGCACCTCTGCCCGGGAATTTCCTAGTCTGTGGGCAATAAAAACTCGGCGTCCACTCACCCTCTGCGCTTTCACTGGGAGCTGCAATCCTGAGCTGTTCCTAAACGGCCATCTTGGATCACCCTCTCTTATAACATTTTGCATTAATTTTCAAGACATCACATCTGGTCATCTAGTTTTCTTCCTACCTTTTTGCATTCTCCTTCTTAGTGGTATTTGTGAGAGTACCTACTTGCCTTTAAATGTGAGGATTTCTAAAAGGTTAATCAAAAGTTCCTAATTCAATCTACATTTTGTTTGTAAGAAACGTCATTCACAAGAAGTGGCATAGCATGGTAATTAAGAATAATCCTCCCATTCACAATGGTTACAAAGAGAATAAAATATCTAGGAATACAACTAACAAAGGATGTAAAGGGCCTCTTCAAGGAGAACTACAAACCACTGCTCAAGGAAATAAGAGAGGACACAAAGAGATGGAAAAACATTCCATGCCTATGGTTAGGAAGAATCAATATTGTGAAAATGGCCATACTGCCCAAAGTAATTTATACATTCAATGCTATCCCCAGTAAGCTACCTATGACCCTCTTCACAGAACTGGAAAAAGCCACCTTAAACTTCATATGGAATTAAAAGAGAGCCCACATAGCCAAGACAATCCTAAGCAAAAAGAACAAAGCTGGAGGGATCACTCTACCTGACTTCAAACTATACCACAAGGCTACAGTAATCAAAACGGTATGGTACTGGTACCAAAACAGAGATATAGACCAGTGGAACAGACAGAAGCCTTGGAGGCTGTGCCACACATCTACAACCATCTGATCTTTGACAAACCCGACAAAAACAAGCAGTGGGGAAAGGATTCCCTGTTTAATAAATATGGTGTTGGGAAAACTGGCTAGCCATGTGCAGGAAGCTGAAACTGGACCCCTTCCTGACACCTTACACTATAACTCCAGATGGATTAAAGACTTAAACATAAGACCTAACACAATAAAAACCATAGAAGAAAACCTAGGCAAAACCATTCAGGACATAGGCATAGGCAAGGACTTCATGACTAAAACACCAAAAGCATTGGCAACAAAAGCCAAAATAGACAAATGGGACCTAATTAAACTCCAGAGCTTCAGTACTGCAAAAGAAACAATCATTAGAGTGAACTGGCAACCAACAGAACGGGAAAAAAAGTTTACAATCTACCCATCAGACAAAATGCTAATATCCTGAATCTACAAAGAACTAAAACAGATTTACAAGAAAAAACAAACAAACCCTTTCAAAAGTGGGTGAAAGATATGAACAGACACTTTTCAAAAAAAGACGTATATGAGGCCAAGAAACATATGAAAAAATGCTCATCATCACTGGCTATCAGAGAAATGCAAATCAAAACCACATTGAGATACCATCTCATGCCACTTAGAATGGCAATCATTAAAAAATCTGTAGACAACAGATGCTGGAGAGGATGTGGAGAAATAGGAAGACTTTTATACTCATTTTGGGAGTGTAAATTAGTTCAACCATTGTGGAAGACAGTGTGGCAATTCCCCAGGGACCTAGAAATAGGAATTCCATTTGACCCAGCAATCCCATTACTGGGTATATATCCAAAGGATTATAAATCATTCTGTTATAAAGACACATGCACATGTATGTTCATTTAGGCACTGTTTACAATAGCAAAGACCTGGAACAAACCCAAATGTCCATCAATGATAGACCGGACAGGGAAAATGTGGCACACATACACCATGGAATACTATGCAGCCATAAAAAACAATGAGTTTGTGTCCTTTTTAGGGACATGGATGAATCTGGAAACCATCATTCTCAGCAAACTGACATAAGAACAGAAAATTAAACACCACACATTCTCATTCATAGGTGGGTGTTGAACAATGAGAACACATGGACACAGGGAGGGGAGCATCATACACTGGGATCTGTTGGGGGGGACTTGGGGAGGGGCAGCACAGGGTAGGGAGGTTGGGGAGGGATAACATGGTGAGAAATGCCAGATATAGGTGACTGGGGGATGGAGGCAGCAAACCACATTGCCACATATGTACTTATGCAACAATCCTACATAATCTGTACATGTACCCCAGAACCTAAAGTACAATAAAAAATAAACATATTTTAAAAATTGTAAAAACAACCACTTAAAAACATTTGTAAAACAGACCAAATATTAAAGAAAAACAAATATCAAAAAAAAAAAAGAATATTAATCCCTTTTCCAATCTGCCTTGGTTCAAAATTTAGCTCTAACACCAGTGTTGTCATTGTGGCAAAAACTCAGCCTACCTTTGTCTCCGTTTTAAATTTAAAATTTTAATTTAAAATTATAATAGTCCTTACAGGATTGTCACAAGGAATAAATGAGTCCATGTTAATAAATCATAATACAGAAAAGAACAGCTTTAATTACCATATGTAAGTGATTACCTCACACTTCATTTTCTCTGGTCTAGACCTCCTTTCTAAACTAGCAACCTACATATTCACCATTTCCCTTTTTATCTTAACTTAAATTTTTCAAAGGTATCTCCAACTCAACATGTCCAAAACTGAATTCATGATCTATAAGTCTTGAACAATCCCAAGGCTCCCCATCCCAGGAAATGACCAAACTCATAAAACTGGGTGATATCCTCCACACAGATTTTTACCCCCCACCACACCCTTCATATCCCTAACCAATCTATCCACAATGTATTGATATAGCTCTTTACATGTTTCTTGAATCTGTTTTTTTTTTTTTTTCTTGCCAATGAATTCTATACCCACTAACCTACTCTAATGTACTTTGATCTCTAACCTTCATGACTGCAAAAGCTTGCTGTCTGGGCATCCTGTCTCTTTTCTTTTCTCTATTCTCCATGCTGCAGCCAGAAACATCTTCTGATTATATTCCCCAAATTCAGCATAAAATGCTTCATTGACTTACTATGATTCAGGGAAAGCCCTAAATTCCTAACACGGCTTATTAATCCTCACATAGCTGATTTCTATATTGCCTTATTTCTATCAATTTCTTCATCTTTTGCTCTGTTACTGCTTCTGATAAATTCTTAAATAACTCATGCTTCCTTCTACTAAAGTATATTTGTGCATTCTTTTCTCCTCCATTTATTTAATTCTTACTATGCATTCAGAGTTCTGCTCCATTATCATTTTTTTCTTGAAGTCTTTCCTAGTCTTCAGGTGCCATAACATCTGCTAATTCATGCATACTTGTCAATATGTACTTTTCCTTATTCCACATATTATTTTGTAAAATTTACATGTCACAATACAAAATTTGGTTAATGAAAACTTAAAGAGGGCAGGGCCTTCACATGCTTACTATTGTAAGCCCAAGATATATATAACATGGTTCTTGGTAGAAAGCAGTCAATAAATATTTGCTGAATGCATAATTAAGTAGCAGTACTTAAAGTAGTGAGAAACAACTAAAAAGATTACATAAGCTGTGTGACAAAATAAAGCAACTAAGTTTAAGTAACCATCAAGATAAGCACAGAGCTAAAATGTGTCCAACCATTAGCCAAAAGGAATATTGACGAACAATCATTTCAGAGTGCTAAGGCTGCCAAGCAAACATCAGTCCTTCTAGAAGACCTATCCGAAAAGGCAAAGTAGACATCTAACATATTTAATGATCTTTAGACTTGAAAAGTGGTGACCACAGTCATTGCTTTTGTATGTCCCATGTAAGGGAGAGGAGGTTTTTGTTTTTTGTTTTTCTCATTCAACATTAGGTTCATGGTTGAGACCCTTATTACAAGAGAATTTAATAAAAGAAAAGCATGCACATTTATTTAATGTAAGTTTTATGTAACATAGGAGCCTTTTAACTGCCCAATGGGTTCTTCTTGCCTACTGACCAGGTAGAGCTAAGGGTTTAATGCATGCAGAGCTGGCTAAATGGGAGGATGAAGTTTGATTATTCAAGTCAATCTCCCTGAAAATTCTGAGACTGGGGTTTTTTAAGGATAATTTGCCAGGCTGAGGACTCGGGAGTGGTAGTGCGGATTGTGCAGGCCAGAAGTGAAATCACAGTGAGGGTCAAAGTGGATTTTTTTTTTCTGTCTTCTGTTCCTGGATGGGATCACATAACTAGTTGAGCCAGATGATTTATCCAGGTGGCACCAGCTGATCCATCAGAATGCAGGGTCTGAAAAATACCTCAAACCTCAGTCTTAGGTTTTATAGTAGTGATGCTATCCACGGGAGCAATTGGGGAGGTTAGCGATCTTGTAGTTTCCAACTGCGAGACTCCTAAATCATAATTTCTAATTTTGTGGCTAATTTGTTAGTTTTATAAGGATGGTTGTCTGCTCCTTAGGTAAGAAGAGGGTTTGTTTCAAGAAAGTGCTGCTATCATCTTTGTTTCAAAATTAAATTATGAACTATATTTCTCTTATAGTTAGCTTGGCCTACACTCAGGAATGGACAAGGCTTGTTTGGAGGCTGACGGCAACATTTTGAGGTTAAAGGGACAGTTACAACACATTTCTTTCACTGTCATAATTTTCTTACTATTATAATTTTTGAAAAGGTAGTTGCACCTTCAGGAAAGAATACCCAAAGAAACAGTGAAACCTATGTGTTTTTATGGACAGTCACTGCAGAGGTATGGCTGGAGGATAAAGGAATACGATCTCATGGTAGTGATAATAAACTGGTGCGAACCAAGCAAGGTCTTTGTTCAGGTTCTTTCTGGCATCTCTATGTCTTAGAAAATAAAAAAGTTATTTTCCTATGTGTTATAAAGAGAGTACCTCTAGAATTAAAGCCTACAACCTACTTTAGAGGAAGGTCAGAAAATTATTTTATGACTTGCTTCAGGGGAGAGGGAGAAAGGAAGTTAGAGAGACTTTCTGCTGCTTCTCAAGTGCCAAGGAGCTGCATTTTGGGATACTGTGTCCTGAACTCCATCCCCTGACAAAACCAAATTTACTCACAAAATGTTAGGAGGAAAAAAAAAAGGCAAAATGACTATAACAGGCATGTTGGAGCCAATTAGGAGCACATGGTGGAATGCGTTCAGCCATTAGGATGTTTCTCTCCAGAAATCAGTTTGATCTGCAGACACTCGTAAGCCATTGACTATACTTTCTGTAGGCTCTCTGATTATGGAAAAGGAGATTAAGAGGAAACAGCAGCAGGAGGCAAGCTATCCTTTATCAGTCTCAGAGATGATAATGTCCATCCCAGCATGGAGCTGATTAGAAGGAGATGCTGAGCAGAGGAAATTACATAAATTGAGCAGCATTCTAAGTCTCTCCTGAGTCAGCAGTTTCCCCTCTGACTTCTTTATGTAGTTTGAATTAATATTAAAAGGGCATAAAGGTATACAGAGTAGATAGCAGGTCACATTTATGTAATACTGAGACCAAATATCTTAGTCACTCCAAATATCTTCCTTATTAAATAATCAGTGAGTTTTAAATCTCTACCATGGGGCCATTGATTAAAAACTGGTCAGAAATAGATATATTTAACCGACTTACAAATATAACATTGTGTAGGTGAGCAAGAAGATGGCTATCATAGATTAGCTTTTCTAAAAAGAAAAAAAAAAGACATTTGTGGCAGAAATCAGAGCCATAACATTTAGGATTGCATGAATTTTGGGAGAACAGTACTGTAGTTTTGGCTGCTGGCATGTGGGGATAATATTTAACACTGGAATCAGACACTTAATCATATAAACAGGCAAAGCTAGATAACACTAGTGAGTTAATGACACCTTGAATAGAAGACAAGCAAGGTTTAGCTGCATCGAAAAACAACATTGTACATTTTTTTTCTAATCATAGAAAATGAGAGTAAGATAACTACCTTGGATTACCTGGTTCATACTAAATAACCCACAATAACGCCCTCTACTCATCTTATTTCCCTATTTATATTTCAGTTCCAGAAAAAAAGAAACAACAATAAAAACTCATATTGTTTCTGTGAATATTCCTCATGCATTACTGAATCATTCCTGGTCCATCTGAAGCTCCCTGTGTTCCAGAAATAATCCCTGTGACATGACTGATTCTCATAATTTGCCTCCTATGTAATTGCAATCCTCCTACCTATTTCTGCCGATTTGAGATTAAGGCACAATCTCCTGTAAGCATCTCTATAATATTTGCTTCAAGAAAAAATTATTTCTCTTAAATCCTATTTGTCTTCTTCAAACAGGTGAACCTCTGTTCCTTGGTTTCACAAATCAAAGGATCTGCATGGATGCTCCTGTTGTTGTGCCTCTGCACATGATGTCCTGTAATAGCAGTTGGTACATATTGAGCTCATGTTTACAGCTCTACATGGCTGAAAGGCAGCTCTATCTTCTGCTTTGAGTGATCCTATATTTCACTTATCTAAGGGAATGCTCTGCAGCCATTCAGAATTCAAGAACATACTTTGTTCCTCAGTGAACAGAATGGAATTGGAACACATCTCTTCCCAATCACTGACTGAGATTAATTTGACAAATACCCATTAGACCAGCCAACAACTTGCTCAGTTACTCCTATTTTCTTTAATTTATTTAGCAAAAGACCCTGATTTATCAAGTTAAATGCCTTTACCATTCATCAGTTTACAGATAGTCAAGTGCCCTAGTCCATAGCCAGGTTATCAATCTGTGAAAGGTGAACATTTGGGTAACTCATTTAACTGAGCAAGGTCTAAAGCTTCAAATATTTTAAGTTATTGGAGGTCATGGCTGAACTGTAATCTTTCCCTTGTCAAATATTACAAACTTATAAGAAGACATTTGTTTCCATGAACTAACTGAGCTCTAAATAAATGTACTTTCTCCTACAGTTAATTTCTGACTAGGTATTTATTCAGGAGATCTTTCTATTATTATATTGGCTATGTTTTGGTTTGTGCACAGAAATTATGCTGTTCTGACAGCTCTATTATTTTTACTTGCTGGCTTGCAGCGATTTATCTTAAAGTACATGAGGAATTTATTTTTTTTAATTGTCTCTGCCTTTTGTTATGAGTGTGCTTATGAGACACTATAGCAGTTCAACATTTTAATGTTTCAGTGTTTCCACCAGTTTGATAATCTTGTAAACAGCAGTGTTTCTGAAGGGTCTCTAAGCAATTTTGAAAATAGGATTAATAAGAAAAAGCTAGTGAATTTAGTTTTATCTTTACTGCTTTTCTGACAGTGCTACCATGGCATTACCCTTTGCTGTATATAAATGATGTAGAGATATTTGTGTTCAAGGTAAAATTATATGTAAAAAATTCTGATCAAAAATAAGACATTTTAAATTAATTCTTTTAAATTGCACTACAAATTTACAAAAGACTTGCTATTAAAGGAATAGAATATGAGTTTTATATTGCTGATGTTACGAGATGAGCCTATGCAACTGATATCCCAGCACATTACATCAAAGGCCAAAGTTATGACATCTCAGTATTTAACTATTACCTCAGAATGCTTAACTCAGGAAACCGGAATGAACTAACTTTCAATTGTTGAGCCAAAATTTAAAAGTTAAATAATTTCACAGATAGGACAGGTTTTTAGGCTCATTAGTTTTTATAGTGTTAAAGCAGATATTGCTTAGTCAGTTCAATGCATTTTTTTTTGTAATCTAAACCTATTTAATAATCGCCTCCAAAATTTATTGCAATTGTAAAATAGGTAATTCTAGCATTTACTGACTACCATTTTGTTTCACAATAGGTGAAAATAAATCACATAGCTACTCTAAGTTAGATCTTGATACAATTTAATAATACATAAAATTTCATCCAAAAAGCCAACTACTTCTAACGCAGGCAAATGCCGCTTATTAGACTCGAAGATACATTTACTCATTCAGCAAATATTTAATAAGCACTTTCTGAGTGCAAAATACTATGTTAGGAGTTTTAGGACATTCAAAGATAAAATTTAATATCCTCAGTGTAGATATTCATTAAGTCTGTTTATGTGTACATTAAAACCACAATTTGACATAGAAAAAAATGTGCTTTGAGGTAATGTCTATAAAGTGCTTCGGAAATCCATTGGAAACAGAGAATTTCCAGGATGTAGGTTTAGAGATCATACACAAAAAAATGATTGGAAAGGCAACACAGGAGGAGGAAGCAGCCTGAATAAGCCCTATCTGATGTCTAATAAAATATACTTATGGCTCCTAGGTGACATGTCTAACCAGGTGACCACAAAGTATCTGGAGGAAGAAATGTCGCAACGTACAGCAGAATGAGGTACAAAGTGACTCTCTCACTAGGTTAAAATCACTTGTCTTTAAGCCCCACATCAGATCAATTAAATGAAGATTTTTGGTGATAAGAACTGTTTTAGGTATCTTTTTAAAAGGCTCTAGGTGATATAAGAATGTACTCATTGCTGGGAAACACCAGCACATTTATTGTAGCAAACAGCACTAGCTGGCCACGAAATGAAGTTTCAATTTCAAGCATTCCTGCTACTGAGTCTTGTTTGGCCTACAATAGGCATCTTTATAAAGAGAAGGAAATTTAATTTATGTTGTTCAGCCATCTCCTCATTTCCTCTTCACTACTATAATACCGTTAAACCGTACTTTTCTGTTATTTAACTAAAAACTTTGGAACGAAAATAATCTTTCTCATTTCTTGATTCTGCCATGGATCTAAAAATAGGGACAGAACTTCTTCTTTTCTCAAATTCCTTGAGTTTTTTTTTTTTATTTTTTGGTTTTTATTCACAAGTCACCTTTCCCTTCCGTGTTCTCATGGCCACAGTCTTGGGCTGTGCTCTCATCACTTGTTTCACCTCGGAATGATGAATCCAACAATCCTAGTCTCTAGCGGAAACCGGGCCCTTCTCTCCACTTTCCCAAGTTCCACTGCAAGAATGTTTTAACTTCATCATTTCATATACTCCAGTGACCTTCTCATTTTTACTCTACCCGTCATTTCATTACTGTCTTCACCTCTGTTCATGTTGAACTATAATGTCATCATAAACCTGTACAATCATTACCTAACATATACCCGCAGCTTCCCAACACCCTTTCCCCTTCTGATTACCAAAAATAGCACCACAATCTGCCTTCTTCATGACTTACTACAAAGGTAATCATTACTGAAGAAGACTCACATAATCAGTGATACTGGCATCACGCCACTACATGATCTCTAACTGGCTCCAGGATTTCAACAGTGTTTTACTAGATTGCTCTGGTAATCTTTTTTTCTCCCATTCTCTGTAACATATATTGCATAAGATCAAGATGATTCTTAAGCTTTACTCCTCCCCCCTCCCTGTCCATCTCAGCAGATGGCTTTGCCTCACATGTCAAAAATAATTTTTGCACTGACTTTTCTCCCCTCTCTCCACATCATCAAGTGCCCCATCTGAACTGGACATTTATATGAGCATAAATATGGTGATTCCATTTCCCTTTTCATTTACCTGTCCTTTTAAAGATAAGCTCTACAGACAATTGTTTTTAATTTCTTCAGCTTTATTCTCTCTTGAGCCCAAACCATTCAACTTTTCACCAATTACATTCACTTTATTAAATCCAAAGATCTCACTGCATCTATCAGTGATGGTTGACGTTATTGGTTCACTTCTTCCTTTCCTTCTAAAAACACTTTTGTATTTGGTTTCCAGGGCACAACACTGAACTGCTTTTCTTCCTTTATGAAATCACTGCTCCTTTTCAGTCACTTTGGTTGCTTGGTACTCATTTTCTTGACCTCAAAAACTCGAAGTGCCCTACATATCAGTCCTTGAATTTGTTCTGTCTATACACAATTTCTCAGTGATCTCTTCCAGTCTCATGACTCTAAATGCCTTCTACACAATGCCTTATAATGTTTACATTATTTAGACTAAAACTTTTCTTTAAACTCTTGTCTAATATATACAACTTGATACTTTACATGTTGACCCAAATATCTAATTGATATTTTATACTTAACAAGAGAATGTAAAATCCTCATTCTCTCTCCACCTGCATCTTCAAAATTCTTTATCTAAATTATGAAGTTTCCCCTGTTATTCAGTCTAAAATATCAGTCATCTCCAGTCCTATTTTTTCTCACTGTCTTCATTCAATTATCTAAATTCTACACACTTTACTATTAAAACATACTCATAATGCAATTTTACACAGGCTAAAAACATATCCAGAATTCCATTTTTATTAAATTTACTACTGTCACTCTGGAGCAAGCTTGGATTATTTCAATTTTTTAAATTCATTAGTACCTCTAATCCAAAAATCCTAGTTCTTCATTAAATGGTCTCTTGATTCCATCCTTTCCTACTTCAGTGTATTTTTAATATGGCAGCCAGAAGACTTCTGTAAAATATAATCAAAACCATGTTGTTCCTCTCTCTTCATAAGCTTCTCGTGTCTCTGTGTGTCAGTTTTAGTAAAAACAACTCTCTATGCTGGAACTGCAGAAATCTCCTTTCTCCTATACTTCAGACATATTCTCACATTAGGGATTTTAGACTTACTTTGGTCTAGAATGTCCATCCTCCAGATATTTGCATTGCTCTTTATCCCCCTCAAATCTCACATTTTCTGAAACCTACTCTGATCATTCTATTTAAAAGTAAACTTCTAAACTTCTCTATCCTCACTCCTGATTCTACTTCTTTCCATAGACCTCATCATCTAAAATAGTACATATTTTACATATTTATTTGGAAGACTATGTATCTTCCTAAGATCCAATAGAATATAAGGTAAAATTACTAGTCAAGGTTCTCTAGAGGGACAGAATTAATCAAATATATATATATATATATATATATATATATATATATATAATATATGGGAGTTTATTAACTCACGTGATTACAAGGTCCCACAATAGGCCATCTGCAGGCTGATAAGGAAGGGGAACCAGTCTGAGTTCCAAAACTGAAGAACTTGGAGTTCGAAGGGCAGGAAGCGTCCAGCACATGATGTCAGCTGGGAGGCTAGGCCAGTCTCTCTTTTCATATTTTTTTGTCTGCTTATATTCTAGCCATCCTGGCCACCAATTAGATTGTGTCCACCCAGATTAAGGGTGGGTTGCCTTCCTCAAATGTTAATCTCCTTTGACAACACCCTCCCATATTCCATGTGAGAGCACGCTGTGTTTGGTTTTCTGTTCTTGTCTCAGTTTGCTGAGAATGATGGTTTCCAGCTTCATCTGCGGTATATGTGCAGAACGTGAAAGTTTATTACACAGGTATACATGTGCCTTGGTGGTTTGCTACGTTTTCACCCATAAGTGGGTGTTGAACAATGAGAACACATGAACACAGGGAGGGGAACATCACACACCAGGGCATTTTGGGGGTTGGGGGGCTGGGGGAGGGATAGCAGGAGGTAGGGGGATTAGGGAGGGATAACATTAGGAGAAATAACTAATGTAGATTGCCGGGATGGATGCGGCAAACCACCAAGGCACGTGTGTACACTCTTTAATATTCTCATTCTCATTGACTCTTCGAGCACTTTTATTCTTCATTCTGCCCCCCAATTCCACTATATTATTTCTATCTGAAGTCACAAATAAGCCTTAGTACATAAGTTTCAGTAATTATTAATATAATTGTGACCTTAGCATCTATTATTATATGCTCAGTCTGTTCTATACATTAAGATTGTTGAGAAAACAAAAATTACAAACATATACGCCTTCTAGTCATATCATTAATTTTGTGAGATGGGCTGTTGGGAAAAGTTGCAAAGGAGAAAGGACTTACAGAGTGCCTACATAAATGGGTTATTAGTAACATATGAACAAGGAACCCCAAACTGCGGAAGGCCGCAGAAGGCCTCTGAGGAGGAAGGCCTCTCCATGCCTCCTGTTCTGGTGCAGAGTGAATTAGGCTCTGTTACCATAGACATGGTGCTCAAGGACATAAAACCCTTTGTAGCACTATGACGTAGCCAGACTCGTAGGCTCCTTGTAAGGCCCAAGTTCCACCAGCTGCACATAGATAATAAGCTAAAGATAACCACGTTCTTGTTTTGTGAAACTCCCAAACAGCCACTGTTATCACTCCGTAGAATGACACGCCAGTTCTGGCTCACAGATTCATCCACCATCACTCTACCCCTATCCCATAGATCAAAGTTATTGTAATCAATAAATAGTGTGGATGATCAGAGATTCGGGCCTTCACTGTCACCTCCAGAGTAATGAAGCGATGGCTCTCTGGTCCCACTTGTTCTACTAATCTTTCTCTCATTCCTTTGTTGTCACTGAACTTGGGGTACCCACGGGTGATGTAGAGCTGGCTCCCTACAGTGGGCAATTTGGTTGTCACTGTTTATCACTGGGAAACTGCTGAGTAAAGGTATTAAGTAACCTATTTCACTTTAAGCCTGTATTCAGTAAATATGAAACCCATTATATGTATCTAAGTCATTTAATTTCAGAGCACTCTTAGAAATAATAGCATATAATTTCTTCTCATTAGCTTAGTGTATTTCAATTTGGGGAGTTTTTAATCTATTTCACTGGTTTGTTCAGCACTACCCATCCTATAAATGCTGGGGTTACTTAAAAATTAGTCCTGGATTCTCTTCATCATCTTGGTACATCTTACTAGATTTGCTTATCTCTGATGGCTTGCAATACCATCAAATTTCCAACTCCTCAATGCAAATGTTTTATACAGACCTCTTCTAAACTAATTTAACAATAACCCATCACTCTCTTTCAGATATCTTAAGTGTATTTTCAAAGTTTAATTTGTGATCCCTGCCCACCATTTAAATCCATTTTATCTCTAATATTTCCCATCTAATTTACTGTTACCTCCATCCACCCAAATTCTACAGACAACTGAGTCTTCCTTGACATCTCCTTCTCCCTTGTTTTTCTCCTCCAATCTGTTAAAAACAACCTATTTATTCTAATCCAAAATATATTTTGAGTCATCTCATTCTCCCTGCAATTCCAGCAATTATCTCTTTAGCCTCTTATTCTATTTTTTCTTGATTTCACTGTTACTTTTCTTTCATCCTTTCCTTACACAGACAGCATTCTCTTACTTAAATTGTTTGATAGTGCCATATTTTCGTTAGTATAAGATTCTTTTTTTTTTTTTACATTTCAACTAGGCTTACAAGTCTTACATATCTGGCCCCTGCTTACCTCTAGAATTATCTAGTTCCATTCATCTTTTCACTCACTATACTCCAAGTACACTAGCTTTAGCAATTCTACACATATTCAATTACTCCATTCTTAATGAAGCTATAACTATACTTCCTGGTTTATCTGAGTAACTGGCCTTATATATGAGGCCTTAGTCCTCAGGATTTATATTTGGGTGAATAGTTGGCCCTGAATTATTATTATAATAATTGGACAGACAATTTCATGGAGCAGAAAAAAATAAGCCTCAGAGGCTTTCTTTGTCAAGAAATAAAAGTACTTGCAATTAGTATTCAAAGACATGATAAAGGT
Source organism: Cebus imitator (assembly GCF_001604975.1). NCBI lineage: Eukaryota > Metazoa > Chordata > Mammalia > Primates > Cebidae > Cebus > Cebus imitator. Next base: position 12,508,637 of record NW_016107322.1, read on the forward strand.
AGAGTATCTGTAGGTACGCAATGATTCTAAATTTAATTGACAATTAGCTGTGATTGTGTGACCCTATGAATAAATTCATAATAAATAATATTGTATAAATTAAACTTAGTAGATACTATTTTTGCCCTATACTTATTAGTGAATTTAATCACTCTCTAAAATTAGAAAGAAAAGATATCTAGTCTCTGTATAACTCCTCGATTTGATAAATTCTTACTTATACTGGGAACATGAAGGAAATAGGAATCGGGAATACTATAATTCAATGGATCCATAATATTTACAATTTAATTACTTATATTGGTAATATAATTATATGTGGAATATGTGCAACTTTTAAAAATGTATTAATATTTTAATATTAAGGGAGAAGAGTAGGAGATGTTACTTTATCTTTAATATTAGAATACATAACACATTAAGAATACTAGTCCTATCCTTAATAGATGGGATATATCTATCAGACATGGAAGAGAATCACCAGCACTATAAAAAAGTATAAGCTAACTTCAAAATAAGAACTAATTTGTCAGTTTTACAGAAGTGGTCAACAGATTTCTCCCATATAAATTCTTCTGTTACAATATGTTGGAAGCTGTGAAGAATAGACAAACACTAAAAAGCTGTATTATTCATATTTGTTGTTATAAACCTGAATGTTTATGTCCCCTCAAATTCATATGCTGACAACTAATGGCCAATGTGATGTCAGAGGTGGGCCATTGGGAAGTGATTAGGTCA